>NW_015389419.1:2662-13030 GCF_001527695.2 Protobothrops mucrosquamatus | reverse complement strand
ATGGGTTAAAAATGTCTTAAAGGTTTTTTTCTGATTTAATGACGAAGGAAGACTATTATAAATATGATAATGTTGTAATAATTGAATTTGTTTGACTTAACTATGAATGGATGGGAATTAAGGTCCTAAAGGTTCCCTTTTTTTTGATTTAATAATGGTTGAAGGAGGTGGACTTATTGTTAATGTTACATTTGATAAATAATTGAATGATAACTAAGTAATTGAAGTTGTAAACCTTATTAAGGGATCAAAATGATTTCCCATAGGTGCAGTTTGATGAAATGACAGAATTTACTTGTTAACTTTATGGAAGATGGGAATTTTTTCTTTTTTTTTTATCTTGCTGAAATGGTAAAGATTTTGGGTATTTGAAGAATTAATTAAATGAATAATTTTTATTAAAAGGAAGATTATTATAAATATAATAATGTTGTAATAATTGAAAACAATTGAATGATAATTAAGTAATTGAAGTTGTAAACCTTATTAAGGGTTCCAAATGATTTTTTATAGGTGTAGTTTCATGAAATGACAGAATTAACTTGTTAACTTTACGGAAGATGGGAATTTTTTTTTCTTTTCTTTTTTTGTATAAGTAAGGGATGGTGTTAAACTATCTTGCTGAAATGGTAAAGATTTTGGGTATTTGAAGAACTAATTAAATGAATAATTTTTATTAATACGGAGGAGATGGTTTGTTTAAGTTTAGAGTTTGGAGTTAGAGATATTAATATTTGTTTACTTGTATTTGAATATTAGCCTAGGTTTGGTTTGGGAAGTCCGGGGGGTGGGGGGATGGGATATAACATTGTGTAATATCTGTGATGTATTTCTTTTTTTTTATGATAAAAACAATAAAATTTTATATTGAAAAAAAAAAAGAAAGATGACATGGTGGAGGAACTTATAATATTAAATAATGTCTTATCAAGTGCTCTGACTTGACACAACATACTTGTTGTCTGCAACTGTTGTCCATTAGTGGGGGAAAGTGGGGAGAAGTTGACAAGCAACAGGGAGAAAGCAGAACTATTTAACTCATTTTTTGCATCTGTCTTTATAGAAAGGGAAAAAACAGACCAACTTACCAAAAATAGTGCCATAAAAAACAGAATAGAAACGCAAGTTAAGATAGGCAAGAAACGGTAAGTGAGCACCTGTCCAGCCTAGACGAGTTCAAATCACCAGGACCAGATGGATTACACCCCAGGGTTCTCAAGGAACTGGCAGATGTGAAAAAAGCCAACACAGTGCTAGGCTGCATTAACAGAGGGATAGAGTCAAGATCACGTGAAGTATTAATACCACTTTACAAGGCTTTGATAAGGCCACACTTGGAATACTGCATCCAGTTTTGGTCACCACGATGTAAAAAAGATGTTGAGACTCTAGAAAGAGTACAGAGAAGAGCAACAAAGATGATCAGGGGACTGGAGGCCAAAGCATATAAGGAAAGGCTGCTGGAATTGGGTATGTCTAGTTTAATGAAGAGAAGGACGAGGGGGGACAGGATAGCAGTCTTCCAATATCTCAGGGGCTGCCCCAAAGAAGAGGGAGTCAAGCTATTTTCCAAAGCACCTGAAGGCAGGACAAGAAGCAATGGATGGAAACTAATCAAGGAGAGAAGCAACCTAGAACTAAGGAGAAACTTCCTGACAGTTAGAACAATTAATCAGTGGAACAACCTGCCTCCAGAAGTGGTGAATGCTCCAACACTGAAAGTTTTTAAGAAGAGACTGGACAGCCATTTGTCTGAAATGGTATAGGGTTTCCTGCCTGAGCAGGGGGTTGGACTAGATGACCTCCAAGGTCCCTTCCAACTTTTTTTTTTTATTATTATTATTATTATTATTATTATTATTATTATTATTATTATTATTATTATTATTATTATTATTATTATTATTATTATTATTATTATTATTATTATTATTATTACTGTCAATAATGAAAATTTGGCAGCCTTTTTGTTTTCATCTTACCATTAGAATGGGGATGGGGGAGGGTTTTTTTTCCCCGAACAGATTAGTTACAGAAATGAAACCTCTCCAGTTCTACAGAATCTTGCTTAGAGTTTGCAGTATGGAAACCTTTCAAGGACATTCTAGTAGGTGTGAAGAAGATAACAGGTGGGTTCCATAACAAAGAAAACTTCTTTACATGAGCTATGGAAATTGGGGGGGGGGAGGGTTGGCTGGGAAAGTCATTGTTATATGCTATGGTCTGATGCCTTGGGATTTTAGAGTTAGTTTTACCTCACCTTTACCAGGCCATGTATTCAATAAACAGTAAGCAAAAGAAAACAACCCTGGACTTTTATTTAGATACTTGAGCTGGAAGTTGACATTAACAATCAACCAGTCTTTTATTTTCATTGTCTTCCAACTGTCTTCAATGAGGCCCAGTCCCCAATAAAAGACCCCCATAAAATTTGCTGTTAAGGACTTATTATTTCAAGGAGTACATTTTCTCATTTATTTCTTTTCAATGAAATTTTCAATATTCTTAATGGAGGTTCAGTGTCAGTTTGTTTGATCCTATATGTTTGTTTCCATAAACTCCTGAGACTTTTTAGAATTCCCTATTAATATTCAATTCTTGTATATGGTAGCGTTGAAATCCCCCACCCCACCCAGTTTTTGTATACTGCCTCTGCAATATGGGGGAACGTCCTGGGTGTTATGAGTGAAAAATGTCAGTAAGGAATACAATATTATAATCATTGTCATATCATCTCTCCTTGGCAAACTATGATACTGTATGATATCTGTGCACAGAAAGATTTTGCACACGTGGAGTTTGACCTATACCCCACATTCGAATAAAATTTTCATTGACGTTTATATGTTCCCAGTAAGGTCACCCAGCTTATGGCCTGGCCTATTTGGCATGGTGCAACCCCATTGTCATGGTTCTGACAAATGAAACTCTTCAAAAGAACTTTGAGGCATTGTTTACCTTAAAGAATCTTTTATTCGAGAAACAAAGTATCGGCACTACATAGTTGAAGCCAAAAACAGAATTCCCCTCCTCTGACACAAAGTAGCAAAGGACAATTCTCTCCTCCAATTAACAGTCATAAATCACATCCCCCAATTAGCTTGAAGGGCGGGCTTTCTCCCCAGCTCTCCAGCCCGCCAAAGCTTTATCAATTCTGGGTGCAATAACCTTGGATTCCCACGGCTGAGTTATTGTTGTTATGACTAACTGGAGTCTCATCCACGTTCCCCTTCCCAGCATCAACTAACTCTAAAAGCAAAAGAGTAAAATGGCTGCATTTCCATCTGTTGTCAAAGGAAGAACATCTGATGTTACCCGCGTTGACACCCATCCAGCAATAAAGATGGTAACATCCCAGATCCAGAAGAGCCTGAAAGCCACAGCCATTTAGTATTTCTCGAGTTCTGCCTGTTTCTCCCCATTGAAGCCTCCAAGCATCAAGACGGAAATCAACGCATTGTTTAGTTTCCCAGGTCAGAGATGGAGAGCTGATCTGAACCCTGATGGTCTCTCGCGCCACAGCCATCAATGATATTACACAGTGGCTTCATGTATCACAGTAGAACAGAGTTGGGAGGGACCTTGGAGGTCTTGTAGTACAATCTCCTGCTCAAGCAGGAAATCCTGTACCATTTCAGACAGATGGTTGCCCAACCTCTTCTTAAAAACCTCCACTTCTAGAGGGAAGCCATTCCACTCATGAATTGTTCTGTCAGGAAATTTCTCCTTAGTTCCAGGTTGGTTCTCCCCCTGAATAGAGTAGAATAGAATAGAGCTGGGAGGGACCTTGGAGGTTTTTGAGTCCTTCTAGTCCTGGTGGGAAAGATGTAGACAATTGCTTGCTTTGTTTTGCGTTCAGGGACTCCTTTTAGAAATATTTGTTCTAGTGGTACTTGCAATCTCCTCCTAGAGTTGAAATCTTGGTGCTTTTCTCAATGAAGAGCTAAGCTTATAACACAGGCAGGAATTCTCAGTCTTTCCACAACTCTTCATCAGGGAGATGATAAACGATATAAAACGTACAGAGGAATAACACCTTAGAAGCTGAAGGTCCTCAGAGCTTGGTTGTTTCCTTGCAAATGTTTCCTTACCCAAACTAGGTAACAGCCTGATCATGTGAACTACTTTGGGTAATGAAACACCTGCAAGAAAACAACCAAGCTCTGAGAGCACCCAGGACCCTTCATTTCAACCCTGAGCTACAAAATAATCTCCTTTATTGGTACCTTAGCAACTGTCCTGGTTTAGTGAAGAAATTGGTTTTTAATATTAATTTGAACAGAAAATTATATTGGAAAATGCAGATAAATGCTCAATCCTTTTCCAGTACAGGGCACTGAAAAAAGCAAAAAGCAAAAACAGAAGTCAGTTTTGGAATGGGTGGTGCTCATGACTGAGGGCCTTCAGGAAATTGGTACCGGGTCCCCCACTGGAGTCTTCTGCTCAGCAACGGTTAGCAGAGCTGAACAAGGTTCTCAAAGAGATTTTATTTTATTCCAGTCTTGTTTATTTATTTGAGAAAGTGACTAACTTAGTGAAATGCAGGGAACATACTATACTTATACTTCAGTAGGGCATCTAACAAAGTAGGCCACAACCTATTTCTTGGTAAGTTAGAAAAATGTGGGATAGACAGCATTACCACCAGAGGGATTTGTAACTGGCTGACGGATTGTACTACACGGAGGGAAGGTTTTAATCTGTCAGGTTTTATACCTAGGCAGGAAAAACAAAAGGCAGAAGTACAGATTAGGCAAAACCTGGCTCAAAAACAGTCACTGGGAGAGGGACCTTGGAGTCCTAGTGGACAACATGAGCCAGCAGTATGTGGCAGCAGCCAGAAAAACCTTATATAATCCTTGGTTGCCTCAGAAACCGCCAGGTCCCATTCTGGTGGAGGGGGAGACAAATTATGAAATAAAACGGATACTTGACCCTAGGCTGTATAAGGAGAACCTTGTGTAGTGGAAAAGTTATCCCCTGTCCGAAGTTATGTGGTTCCCATGACTAAGTTATTATTATTATTATTATTAGTTATTATTATGACTAGCTGGACTCCCATCCCTATTCCCTTTCCCAGCAGCAACTAATTCTAAAAGCAATAGAGAAAATGGCTGCATTTCCATCTGTTGTCAAAGTAAGAACATCCGATGTTAGCAGCATTGACAGAATGTGTCTCCCTTATTGGGGAGACGATTACAAAGAAACAAAACTGGAGAAGACCTTGAGATGCGTGCCAACTGTGCCAGTTACCCACTCTTGGGACCACCTGTGGATTGGCTGGATTTCAAATGGACATTATGACTTTGATGGAAGGAGGGATATTGCTCGCTTAATTATACTATTTTGGCGGGCTTTTCCCCAGATCTTGCCCTGACTTCCCTACTGTCAGTGACCCCCAATAAAAGTATCATTTTGAGACAATGCCTGTTTCAAGAGTTCTGCTTTCTTGGGTGATTAATTGAAGTGGGTACTTACTATTTTTGAGCCAGGTCTCTCTCTCTCTCTCTCTCTCTCTCTCTCTCTCTCTCTCTCTCTCTCTCTCTCTCTCTCTCTCTCTCTCTCTCTCTCTCTCTCTCTCTCTCTCTCTCTCTCTCTCTCTCTCTCTCTCTCTCTCTCTCTCTCTCTCTCTCTCTCACACACACACACACACACACACACACACTGAAAGCCACAGTAGCCATGGAGAAGACCTTTTTGCTCATAGCAAACTGGGTAATACTCTCTAGCGCTTTCTCTCTCTGTGATCACATTTGCAGTGCTGGTGATATTCCATAAACATCGTGGCACACTGATCGTCAAGGCCAACAACAGAGATCTCACCTACCTCCTCCTGGTCTCCCTCCTGCTCTGCTTCCTCTGCTCCTTCCTCTTCATTGGTCGACCAGGGAAGCTCACCTGTCTTTTCCAACAAACTGCCTTTGCCATTATATTTTCTCTTGCGGTTTCCTCTGTCTTGGCAAAAACTGTCATGGTGGTTCTGGCCTTCATGGCTACCAAGCCAGGGAAAAAAACAAGGAAACTATTAGAAAAACCACTGACCAACTCCATTGTCTTAGCCAGTCCCCTGGTCCAAGCAATTCTTTGTGCCACCTGGCTGGTAACCTCTCCCCCATTTCCCAAGATGGACTTCCACTCCTTGTTAGGAGAAGCCATCTTGGAATGTAACGAAGGCTCGGCTTCAATGTTTTACACTGTCCTCGCCTACCTTGGCTTTTTGGCCATCATCTGTTTCACTGTGGCCTTTCTAGCTAGAAAGTTACCTGACAGCTTTAACGAAGCCAAGTTCATTACTTTTAGCATGCTGGTCTTTTGCAGTGTTTGGATTAGTTTCCTCCCCACCTACCTGAGCACCAGAGGGAAATCCATGGTGGCTGTGGAGATCTTCGCCATCTTGGCCTCTGGGGCTGGTCTCTTGGCTTCCATCTTTTTCCCCAAATGTTACATTATCCTACTGAGGCCCCATCTTAACTGTAGGGAAAACATGATAAGAAACAAGAATGTCTAACTGATGCAGGGATAGGCCACATTTATATTTATCGTTGGGACATGTTTAGAAAGGGTTAAATTTTTTAACAAAAAAGATGACATGGTGGAGGAACTTATAATATTAAATAATGTCTTACCAAGTGCTCTGACTGGACACAACGCATTTGTTATCTGCAACTGTCAATAATGAAAATTTGGCAGCTATATGCCTTTCTGTTTTCATCTTACCATTAGAATGGTGGGGGGTGTCTTTTTTTTCCGAACGGGTTAGTTACAGAAATGAAACCTCTCCAGTTCTACAGAATCTTGCTTAGAGTTTGCAGTATGGAAAACTTTCAAGGACATTCTAGCAGGTGTGAAGAAGATAACAGATGCGTTCCATAACAAAGAGGACTTCTTTACAAGAGCTATGTGGAAATTGTGGGGGTGGGGAGGGTTGGCTTGGAAAGTCATTGTTATATGCTATGGTCTGATGCCTTGGGATTTTAGAGTTAGTTTTACCTCACCTTTACCAGGCCATGTATTCAATAAACAGTAAGCAAAAGAAAACAATCCTGGACTTTTATTTAGATACTTGAGCTGGAAGTTGACATTAACAATCAACCAGTCTTTTATTTTCATTGTCTTCCAACTGTCTTCAATGAGGTCCAGTCCCCAATAAAAGACCCCCATAAAATTTGCTGTGCTTCATGTAGGTCATGTGCCCTACTTCATCTTAACCTGCAGGTTCACTTGCTGTGGGGATTAACCAGAAGAGACACAAACATGTTTTTCCCTTCCTGGTGCATGAGAAGAAGCCATTGCTCAGTGGGTGAGGACAACTATTTTTCCTTGCAATTATCAGAGGGACAGTAATTCTGAATGTATCCCTCGTGGATTTCTACCTAGAGAAAAATCTTTCCAGGATAAAATCTGTTTCAAAAAAACATGCTCTGATTTCTCCAGCTGGGGCAAAAATAACGTCTCATCTTGTATTGCAAAGAACCCACTCCTGCGTTTGTGGACCTTGGATCTCTCTTGGACCACAGCCCAAAGACAGATGAGAGGAAGCCTGGGTGACACAAATTCACCCTGGGGCCACCCAGGTGGCACGGCTTGTCTCTCTCTTGTGCTAAAGCTCTGCTGAGATTTCAAGGCCTCCCTGAAATTCGGCTTCTGCACAAACCTGGATTTCTCACCTGGGAGGGAAGGTGACAAGGATGGCTGGGCTGCCTCTCCTGCTGCTGCTGCCCTTCTGGCTCCTGCCTCTGGCTGCTGCTAAGAGGATGCCATCTGTGTGTGTGCTGACAAACCCTTTCCAGACTCAGGAACAATGGGACCATTACAGGTCTGGTGACCTCATTCTTGGTGCCAATTTGAACCTGCAATCCTTTGAGCCCTTAAATCTTGGAGACTATAAAAAAAGGCTGTTCTCACCTGTGTTCGGAAAGGAGTAAGTTTCACCTGGAGGGAAAGAAGTAGAGCGTTACATGCTCTGTTTGGTACTCAGGGAGTCCTTTAAGAACCTCTTCTTCTAGTGATGTTTGCAATTTCCTAGTGTAGTTGAGATGTTTGTACTTTTCTCAGTAAAGAGCCAAATTCATAAAATAGGCTAGAATTTTCAGTCTTTCCACAACCTTACATAAAATGTAAGGAGGGACAACGCCTTAGATCTTGTGTTGGTCTAATGAAGTAGTTGACTTATAACATCAACTTGGACTGAAAGTCATGCTGGAAGACTCAAAAACTCAAAGCTTTTCCAGTGTGGGGGTACTGTAAAATTGATAAAACTCAGTTTTGGAATCAGCAGAGCTCATGAATAATGGCTTTCAGGAAATCTATGCTGTGACTCTCACTGGAGTGTTACGTTCAGCAATTTTTACCAGACCTGAAGAAGCTGCTTAAAGAGAGACCCAAATTGATTAGGGTGGAAGAAGATGAACTGGGAGGGATTGGAGCCACTGGAGCAAAGTCAAAGGGGGGTGGGGAGGACAGAAGGGTATAACATGGTCCATGATTTGGATGGATAGGCTTTTCTACTTCCTCATAAAACTATGAAATTTTAATCAAGGAAGATTCTTAACGAACAACCTTTATGAAACCTTGGTATTGCTGTTCAATAGAACACTAAAAAAAAGGCAAGAGAAACTCCATCAACACACCAGAAGCTGTTCTGTAATTTCCCCCAATGTTCATGTATTCTGCTGTTTAGAAATCTCTTCTCTTCTCTTCTCTTCTCTTCTCTTCTCTTCTCTTCTCTTCTCTTCTCTTCTCTTCTCTTCTCTTCCACTCCACTCCACTCCACTCCACTCCACTCCACTCCACTCCACTCCACTCCACTCCTCACCACTCGCCACTCCACTCCATTTTATTCCATTTTATTCTAAAGATCAGTTTTTCTCACTATAGTGTCATAGCCAAGAACTACCAGCAGTTCCTGGCCTTCACATTTGCAGTCAGAGAAGTCAACAAGGATCCAGTTCTCCTGCCCAACATCACCCTTGGCTTCCACATCTATGACCATCACAAGTTGGAGAGGAGGATTTCCTTTTACAGCCTCTTCCTGCTCTCCACACGAGGACAAATGGTTCCAGGTTACAAATGTGACCGGCAGGACCCTCTTCTCTCTGTCATTGGAGGTCTCAACTCCAGATCCTCAAGGCTGATGGCCTCCATCTTCAGCCTCTTCAAGGTCCCACAGGTAAGGGGGCTCCATTTGGAGTAGACAAACCACAGAAGCACATGGTATCTATGGAGATTCTCAGTCCAGGCCGTGGTTGTCCCAAAGGTGCTTTTCAAAAGGTAAACTGGAGTTTCTTGGTTTTTTCCTTGAAAATGTTTCACTTCTCATCCAAGAAGCCACAAGTTCTGAGGGCTTCTTTGATGTGCTTTAGAAATCAAGGAAGCCCTTAGAGCTTGTGGCTATCCCAACTGGACCTTCCTCAAATCCAGAAATAGACCCAGCAGGAGTTATTTATTATTTATTATTATTATTATTTTAATTTGTATATCCTCCATAACAGCCAAAGAGAGAACAATAAATGGAGCCACCTTGTCATTCCATAGGTTGCAGGAATATTGGAAAAGCACAGGAGGATTTTCAGCCAACACAACATACATGCACACTTTAAACCCAACAATACATTAAGGCAGAAGCTTATCCACCTCAAGGATAAAATACTCAGACACAAATTGAGCAATCTGGTATATGCAGTAGAATACAGTTGAATGCAGTAGAGACATGTGCAAATCTCTACTTTGGAGAAACAAAACAACCAGCTTAAAATGTATGGCACAACATAGGAGAACAAACTTATCAGGATAAGATTCAGCAGCACATCTGCATTTGAAAAACAAAGGTCACTCCTTTGAAGGCACCAAAGTCCACTAGATTGGACTGCTAGATTGAAAGAGGGGTCAAAGAAGCCATCTACTTTAAAATTGAACAGCTCTCTCTTAACAGAGGGGGAGGACACGACATCATCTATCTCCTGTCCACAACACAGTCCTTTCAGCAGTTCCAAGAAGGCTCCACACCTATCTGCACTGCTCAGGTGACACAGACAAACCTCCAAGTGGCCTCATGGACTCTGTCAAAGGATGCAAATGACCAGCTGTCTGCAAAGAGTATAAATCCTTCCATTTCCCCACCATCTAGTCAGAGCTGAAAAAGCTTCTTGGAGGAGAAGCGAAACGTCTTCAAAAAAAAACAAGGAAGTTCAGTTGCCTGTTGAAAAAGGACCTTTGAAACAACCATGACCTGGATGACTGAAAAACTCCATAGTCAATCAGGCAGAAAATGGTGGCTCTTCCCAAGAAGGAAAGAAGCTTAAGCTGGCCACTCAAAGTGAGTTAGGTTGATTGGTGGGACAAGAAGCTAAGAAAGCAAACAATGGTCAC
>NW_015389419.1:0-2163 GCF_001527695.2 Protobothrops mucrosquamatus | reverse complement strand
GCCCCTTCCTTCTGTCTTTAGACCCTTTGAACCCACAAGGGGACGTCTTTCTCCCACTGTGGTGGGAAAGGGTCTTTAACTGCCTGTTTCACGAACGAGATATGCTCCGTTCACAATGTACAGGCAAGGAGAATTTACAGGATCTGCCCTCTTATGTGTTTGAAACAAGCATGACAGGTGAAAGTTACAATATCTACAACACCATTTATGCTGTGGCACACGCACTGCAGGCCGTGCTTGGATCAGGAGGGCGACCATTCATGATGAGGCTTGGAAAGAGGATCTCCAGTGTCCAGTCATGGCAGGCGATCTCTTCAAAAGTCCAGCCATGGCAGGTAATCTCTGAGACTTTTTTATCCAATCCAATAGAGAGGAAGCTTTCTTTTAGGTATTTATTGAATCACTCATTAAATACCTGCATCCCAACATACAAATGTATCTGAGAACAGATTAAAACAGGACTCATTAAAAATAATACAAATTGAGTTTAATCTTTTGTTGAAAGCGGGCGCAGGGGGAGGAGAAGAGAAGCAAACCCAGCCATTTGTCCTTATGATCCTGATAGAAAAGACCTTCCTCTAAAGATCTGGAAGGTCTTGGATGCTTTATTGAGTTTCTGGCAGTGGCCATTCCACGCAGGACGTGTCAGCTCAGAGCCTGATGACCATCTGGGTGCTTTTGTGCAAGAAGCTTCAATGGGTCAGTTGAAGTCCTAGTGGGCACATTTGCAGAATCACCTCAGTTTCCCTCAGGGTGACGCCTGAATCCAACCTGCAAGTTCATTTTCACCTTGGTTGATGTTTCTATGGGTTAGCTTCCTGTGTGACCCCCCCCCACCTTTGTTTAGTTTGCCATTTGTTGCCTTGAGAGTCACTTTATCAGTTAGATGGGTGGCACAGAAATTAAACAAATAGCTCAGCTAGTTGTGTAAAAGTGGCCTCTGTCAACCTCGGCACACACAGCTGGACTCAGAGTGGTCTCCATTTTATTTATTTACTTGTAGTGTCCTGATGGTGGAAAACGACCTAGCGGCCCGTCTAATCTGCCCTTTGAGTGTCTTGTTTTTGTTTTTGCTTTAGTTTATTTTTAAAATTATTTTGTTATGATCTTATTTTTTAATTTTTGTCGGACAATTGACATGTATTTATTTCAACCATGTTTAAACTCAGTTTCTGATGAGACCAATGATGAAAGATTTCCTGGTCTGAAATGTATTTATAATAATAATAATAATAATAATAATAATAATAATAATAATAATAATAATAATAATAATAATAATAATAATAATAATAATAATAATAATTGGAAGGGACTTTGGAGGTCATCTACAACCCCCTGCTCAGGCAGGAAACCCTACACCATTTCAGACAAATGGCCGTCCAGTCTCTTCTTAAAAACTTCCAGTATTGGAGCATTCACCGCTTCTGGAGACAGGTTGTTCCACTGGTTAATTGTTCTCACTGTCAGGAAGTTTCTCCTTAGTTCCAGGTTGCTTCTCTCCTTGATGAGTTTCCACCTGTTGCTTCTTGTCCTGCCTTTGGAAAATAGCTTGTAAAGTGGTATTAATACTTCACATAATCTTGATTCTATCCTATCATATCCTATTTATTTGTTTGTTTGTTTGTATTCCTCTATTATTTCTATAAATAACCCAAGATGGCAAACATATTCCGTACACTTTCTGCCTTCTATTTTCTCTATAACAACAACTCTGAGAGCTGGGCCAAGAGAGAGAGGGACCGGCCAAAGGTCACCCAGCTGCTTTCCTGGCTAAAGTGGGACTTGAACTCACCGTCTCTTGCTTTCTAACATGGTGTAAAACTGGTTCTCATTATACTTTCCTGCATCATTGGACAGTGAAGTGAAGTGACAAACCAGAGCAGGAACTTAGTTCTACATCGCTCCTTTGGTCAGAACTGGTTCCCGAATTCTCCATTCTTTAAATGTAGTTAGAGAAAACTAGTAGAATTGTACACTGTTGTGGTACAAATGATTTCATCATTCCTAAAAGGAAACTCTTCTAGATTCTCAGATATACAACCCTTGAAGACGAAGGCCATCCCAGAACGATAGAAGCCATGCTGTCTCATTTGTGGCTTTCAGCCAATGACTCCAATTTATGAATGCTTCTTTTCTTTCAGCTTCTTGCCTCCTTGAAGA
>NW_015389418.1:54465-61638 GCF_001527695.2 Protobothrops mucrosquamatus | reverse complement strand
TCCCTTCTCATCTCAACTAGGCTATATATTGCTGAAGAATTCAGTGGAATATTGACTAATTATAAAAAAATAAGTGATATTTTTGACTAAACATAAACAGATAAAGAGGTTATCTTTCTGTGGTGATCAATTCCAGCAACGCTCAATTCCAGAATATATATATATATATTCAAAATTTGGATTGCTAACAAAGAATTAAGGGAGAACTGGAATAGCCATTTCGAACTTTTTAGTTCTTTTCAACCAGACATACCCTTCTGAGATTCGAACCTGGGCTGTCTGCATGTTAAGCAGATGTATTAACCTCTAGGCCAGATGAAAACAGGAATGATAACTTTTCTCTGCAACTACCCAAGTTTGCTGACTTTTACCTCAGGTGAAAATTCCCTTTGTGAAACCAATGGGTTCTGCTTTTGCCATCTGGGGGGGGGGGGGAGAGAGCAGTTCTTCACAACCCGACATTCATGCTGTCTTCTCATTTTGTGTCTTTGGCTGCACAGGACTGCTGGTTCGAGGTGCAGATTTCAGTCAGCCAGCTGACAATTACACAGTTTGCCAAGGGGACAACGCAACGCTAAGGTGAGCTTCTGCCGGTGACACCAAAATCGCGTGTGGTAGGTGTGAGCCTGAGATTTTCCCAGCTGGAGTTTTGCAGGAAGGTTTTCCTGTTGTGTCAGAGCATGCCCAGTCTTATTGTGCTGAGATAACCCAGGAGTAAACACAGTAAACAGTGGTCTATATTAAATGGTGGTTTATCTTACACTATCTACAGTATCATACACCAGGAACAATATACATACACGCAGTGGGTTTTTTTGTAAAAAAAAAAAAAAGGTGCCGGAACTCACACATGTCATACAACCCGCCTTGCCTACCCTACAAGGCTCCATCCAAAAAAGGTGCCGGAACTTCGTTCTGGGCGTTCTATGACAAAAAAAAGCCCTGCATACATGTGTTAATACAGCAATCTCCAACACACAGCAGTTACAGCAGGAAACAAAAGAGAGAGAACACAGCAGCAGAGCCTTCCCTTTTATACAAAGCTCTTAAAGGGACACAGACCCAGCTGGCTCTTAAAGGGACATAAACCCTGCTGAGTCATGCATCATTACATCATACATTACATCAGCTGGTTAGCTTCTAAACCATTACCTTGACATGTTGGTTAATTAGTTTGGTTAATTAAGTTTGAAGCTTCTGAGTCTGTAAACCTTTGCATGTATGAACTGAACCAGTATTCTAAACTTACTTGACTTTGTCATCCCAGCCCTGATTCCCTGCACTGTTGAAAGACCACATCAGTGGGATGTGGTCACACGCATGTGGTCACACGCATGTGGTCACACGCATGTGGTCACACGCATGACCCCGGGACACTGCAACCATCATAAATATGAGTCAGTTGCCAAGCATCCAAATTTTGATCACCTGACCTTGGGGATGCTGCAACGGTCGTAAATGTGAAAAACGGTCATGTCATATTTTTTTTAGTGCCGTTGTAACTTTGAACGGTCACTAAAGGAACTGTTGTAAGTTGTGGACTATCTTTATGAGCTTTCTCCTTAACCCCGTTATCCTGTTCTTTTCTGTGGGTTGGAAGGTCTAAACCCAGCATCTTTTTATGCCCCTGGTTTCTGTTTTCTGATTTAGCCTTCCCCCCCCCTCACCTCTTCTACTAAGGTTTCAGCGCAGCGTCTTGCCTCGGTTTAAATAAAAGATAGCTCTGTGGCTAAATGCACGATTACCTGCCTATAATGCATTAATAGCAGCCAGCAATGACTTACAAAATGGCTAATAACTCTGTCAAGTGCAACATAAATTTACCTGGCCTTGATTTTAATACTCTTCAGAATGAGACCATTTCCCATGTCTGGGGGAATACAATTCCCTCAGCCCCTATGAGCACCACTATTATATGATGCTTAGTGGAGCTTTTAGTTTATCCATTTAGTCTGCAACCCCCTTTCTGTAATTTTTCTGTCTTCTTTGTTTCCCCCCTCCCCCCAACAACATAGGGTGGTTTGTGCATACTGCCAAGCTGTGATGTGGCTGGTTTATAGTTTAATATGGTGTGAGAAACTTTCGCTTAGAGCAGGGGTAGGCAACCTTGGCTCTTTTATGACTTGTGGACTTCAACTCCCAGAATTCCTGAGCCAGCATAACTGGCTCAGGAATTCTGGGAGTTGAAGTCCACGAGTCATAAAAGAGCCAAGGTTGCCTACCTCTGGCTTAGAGCAACTGGCTGGGGAATGCTGGGAGTTGAAGTCCGCACACCTTTAAAGTTCCCAAAGTTGGGAAACACACTGTCTTACAGCTTGGCATTATTGGAGAAGGATCCACAAAAAGGATCCTCACCTAGAGTAGGAGGATCTCTAGGGTGAATTGAAGAAAAAAGATACTAAGAAATTACTTCTGAAACTTTTCACGGCAGTGATAAGTACAATAATAGTTAACCCTCCTCTCCAAAGTTACATCATGATTCTCTTTTTTCTGTAATCTATCCTGCCTGTCCACCTAGCCATAAATTGGAAGTTTGTTTTTTTAAAATTTTGTGTAAAAAGTCCATAAGAGCGTTCCAGTCACCAATAAATGTAGGTATTGTCTTTTCTCTAATCAAAGAAGTTAGCTTCTTCATCTCAGCAAAACCTGTTCATTTCACCAATCAATATCTCCATGGCCTGTGGTGTCCTTTTCTCCTGTCTTTCTAATGGATCAGACACTTCATTATTTAAACACACAAAACCCAGTTTTCTCATTCTGTTCAGCCCTAAACAATGAATTCATTTGAACCTTGTTTCTTTTCCCGGTGGCTCCTTCCTTCCTTCCTTCCTTCCTTCCTTCCTTCCTTCCTTCCTTCCTTCCTTCCTTCCTTCCTTCTCTCCCTCCCTCCCTCCTCATCTGAACATGGCCCCTGTTGTTACCTACTACTCCTTGTGTGAGATGAGCTGATGGACAATAAGATGTCAGTCCATATCAAAGCTCTTTGTTCTCTGTATTTGTATTAATGTCATGGAGATAATAATAATAATAATAATAATAATAATAATAATAATAATAATAATAATAATAATAATAATAATAATAATAATAATAATAATAATAATAATAATAATAAAGTTGGAAGGGACCTTGGAGGTCATCTAGTCCAACCCCCTACTCAGGCAGGAAACCCTATACCATTTCAGACAAATGGCTGTCCAGTCTCTTCTTAAAAACCTCCAGTGTTGGAGCATTCACCGCTTCTGGAGGCAGGTTGTTCCACTGGTTAATTGTTCTCACTGTCAGGAATTTTCTCCTTAGTTCTAGGTTGCTTCTCTCCTTGAGTAGTTTCCATCCGTTGCTTCTTGTCCTGCCTTCAGGCGTTTTGGAGAATAGCTTGACTCCCTCTTCTTTGGGGCAGCCCCTGAGATATTGGAACACTGCTATCATGTCCCCCCTCATCCTTCTCTTTGTTAAACTAGACATACCCAATTCCAGCAGCCTTTCCTTATGTGATTTAGCCTCCAGTCCCCGATCATCTTTGTTGCTCTTCTCTGTACTCTTTCTAGACTCTCAACATCTTTTTTCCATCGTGGTGACCAAACTGGATGCAGTATTCCAAGTGTGGCCTTACCAAGGCATTGTAAAGTGGTATTAATACTTCACGTGATCTTGATTCTATCCCTCTGTTAATGCAGCCTAGCACTGTGTTGGCCTTTTTGGCAGCTGCAGCACACGGCTGGCTCATATTTAAGTGATTGTCCACTAGGACTCCGAGATCCCTCTCACAGTTACTACTATTGAGTGAGATACCACCTATACTGCACCTGTGCATTTGGTTTTTCTTGCCTAAATGTAGATGCAAATAATCAGACCAGTTCCCCCCTCCCTTTCTCTTTCTCTCTTGATCTTCCTCAGCCTTAAGACGGGTGGCTGTTAACTCCCAGAAATCCCCAGCCAGCTATGCTAGGATTGGAAGTCCACCCACCCTAAAGTCACCAAGTTTGAGAAACATGGTCTAAAAACACTCCGCCTTCTTTTATTTAAGCTATCAAAGGAGAATGATGTCTTGACCTCAGGTGCGCGGTCTTACATGACTTCCAACACCACCAATTTTTAAGGGGGGAAGGTTTTCTCGACTGTGTTTTTTACACAGTACACTGCGTGGGACTTTACGTAGTGTCTCCAGATGTCTCTTCCACAAGACAGTTAGCCCACCTCCACCCACACTAGAAGCTGTGAATCAGCGAGCCAAAAACATCCTGTCTCTGTCATTTTTTTCATTGCCCGGCTTTTTCCTCTTCTCCTCCCCCTTCCTCTCCCACTCCCCCCCCCCATCTCCTTGAGCAACTTGCACTGTACTGGATTCCCCAGCCTGAATCTGTGGAGACTCTGACCTACTTCCCAAGACTTCTCTGCCCTACGTTTTTTTTGCAGAATAAAAGGAGGAGGAGATGAAGTCTTGAGTTGGTAGGAATGGAAAAAGGGGGAAGGAGCTTTCAATATTCTATTAACCGCCTGGAAGAGACGCAGGAGCCCTTAATCCCATTTCCCAGAGAAGACTTGCCTGCCTCAGGTAGATCTCAGGTGTAGATGCCAGTAGATTTAATAAGTACAAGGACTATATAAAAAGGGGGCAGGGGGCATATGTTGACCACCTTGATTTAATCCATCATTCTGTGTCAAGCCAGTGTACTGCATAGATCAGGGCTTTTCAACCTTTTCACCCATTGCACCACTTTTAGGATATGGCAACATCTGAGTACCACCAGTCGCCTAGCAAGGTGTCAAAAAATTGACCCCCCCCCCAAAAAAAGGAAGAAAGTGATAGTTAGTCCTCAACTTACAACAGTTCGCTTAGTGACTGTTCAAAGTTACAGTGGCACTGAAAAAAGTGCCCCCAAGCCACAGCCGAGCAAGACACTTGCCTGCCCGCCCGGCGGCGCTCTTCCTCCTGTCCGAGGTTTTCATTGTTGTGAGCATTTCTGTTGAGGATTGACAGCGGGGGTGGGGTGGGGGGGTGTTTGTTTTTTATCCCCCCCCCGTCTGCTGGGTGGTTGCGGCAGGTTTTGGTCACTTCACATGTCCCTGGGACACTGTGACCGTCATAAATATGAATCAGTTGCCAAACATCTGAATGTAAATCACAAGACCCTGGAGATGCTGCAACATTCCAGCTGATTGGTGCTTCTTCAGGGCTCATCAGAAGCACCAGGATCAGCGCCGAGCTCCAGCTGGAGCCTGGCACTGATCCTGGTGCTTCCACTGAGCCCTGACAGCCCTGAAGAAGCGCCGATCAGCTGAAAAGCGGCACTGATCCTGGCGCTTCTGCTGAGCCCTGATAGCCCTGCAGCTCCAGCCATCTCTCACTCAAGCTTGTGCGGTGCTGCCACCAGTTCAGCTCATTCCCCTCCCCGCTACCATTTTTCTAGGATGGTCGCGTACCACCTGCCTGGTGCCAATGTATCACAGGTGGCACCCGTACCACTGGTTGAAAAGCCCTGGCATAGATCATGGGTCTTCAAACTTGGCCCTTTTATGACCTGTGGACTCCAACTCCCAGAATTCCTCAGCCATTGTGCCTGGCTGAGGAATTCTGGGAGTTGAAGTCCACAAGTCATAAAAGGGCCAGGTTTGAAGACCCCTGGCATAGATCATGGGTCTTCAAACTTGGCAACCTCTGGCTGGTGAATTCTGGGAGTTGAAGTCCGCAATTCTTAAAAGTTGCCAAGTGTGAAACTCACCATGGTGGTGTCATGAAAATGGCTATTCCAGCCGTCCTCTTTCCCAACTGGTGTTGATATTTAGCAATATCCTCCCAAGTTCCGTAGTTGTGTACTAGGAGAAGAAGCCAAGTTGCCTTTTGTCAGTGCCAAAGCAGCTGCCAATTAAGGTAACTGGATATCCCTAATTTCTATGATAGCTTGTTGCCTCTTTATCCGCCTGACTCTAGATCCATATTTTGCAACCTTAGCCATGTTAAGGTGTGTGGACTTCAACTTCCGGAATACCACAGCTAGCAGAATTGAAGTCCACACATCTTTAATATGTCTAAGGTTAGGAAGCACTGCTCTAGATCAGTGGTTCTCAACCTTTTTAATGCCGGTCGTAAGTCGAGGACTAAACCGGTCGTAAGTCGAGGACTACCCAACCGGTCGTAAGTCAAGGACTTTCCCTGCCCGGGAGCGCCGCGCATGCGTGGTTCCGCCCCCTGCGCCGGCCGAGGCGTAGCTGGCAAGCCGCAGAGACAGAGCAGGCTGACCACCAGCTGGCCCAGCCCAAGGGAGGTAAGGCACCCGCCGGAAAAGGGGGAAAAAATGGCGGACAGCCTTGCTTGGCGACCCCCGTGAAATGGTCGATTGACCCCAAATGGGGTCGCGACCCATAGGTTGAGAACCGCTGCTCTAGATTAATGCATATGACTTTAAAGGCACTGGAATAAAATGAATGATGAGGCAGTCACAGCCTCTGACTCAGTTTCCCCCCCCCTTCAACCCATCAGCTCTCCTATGGGGCCTGCTATGGCAACTAAGCTTCCACCCTTTGCCCTGTGTCAGGAGCTAGAAGATAAATGGTGTGCCAGGGTTGGCTGGGCAGACGAGTTGAGTCAGAAGAAATTATGGCTGCCTCACAGCCCTCTTTCTTGTTACTTTAGAACAGGGCTTTTCAACCTTTTCACCCATTGTACCACTTTTAGGATATGGCAACATCCGAGTCCCACCAGTCGCCTAGCAAGGTGTCAAAAACTTGATGACCCAAAAAAAAAAAAAAGGAAAAAAGTGATAAAGTACAGGTAGTCCTCGACTTACAACAGTTTGCTTAGTGACTATTCGAAGTTACAATGGAACTGAAAAAAGTGCCCCCCAAGCCACAGCCGAGCAAGACACCTGCCTGCCCGCCTGGCCGCACTCTTCCTCCTGTCCGAGGTTTCCATTGTTGTGAGCATTTCTGTTGGGGATTGGCAGCGGGTGTGGGGTGGGGGGGTGTTTGATTTGTATTCCCCCCGTCTGCTGGGTGGTTGCAGCAGGTTTTGGTCACTTCACATGACCCTGGGACACTGTGACCGTCATAAATATGAATCAGTTGCCAAGCATCTGAATGTAAATCACAAGACCCTGGAGATGCTGCAACATTCCAGCTGATCGGCGCTTCTTCTGGGCTCAGCAGAAGCGCCAGGATCAGTGCTGCTTTCCA
>NW_015389418.1:36214-54365 GCF_001527695.2 Protobothrops mucrosquamatus | reverse complement strand
TCCAGGATCAGCGCAGAGCTCCAGCTGGAGCCTGGCGCTGATCCTGGCGCTTCCACTGAGCCCTGACAGCCCCAAAGAAGCGCCGATCAGCTGGAAAGCGGCACTGATCCTGGTGCTTCCGCTGAGCCCTGACAGCCCTGCAGCTCCAGCCATTTCTCGCTCAGGCTTCTGCGGTGCTGCCACCAGTTCAGCTCATTCCCCTCCCCTGCTACCACTTTTCTAGGATGGTCACGTATCACCTGCCTAGTGCCAATGTACCACAGGTGATACCCGTACCACTGGTTGAAAAGCCCTCCTTTAGCAGACATGTAAATGAATTTGCTATGGGACTAGCCAAGCTTCTATCCCAATGTTTCTCAACCTCAGCAACTTTAAGCTGTGTGGACTTCAACTCCTAGAATTCCCCAGCTAGTGTGAAGAATTCTGGGAGTTCAAGTCCACGCAGCTTAAAGTTGCTGAGATTTTAAAATCCTGTTGTATCCACTAGGTTAGAGAAATCTTTGAGAAAGGGTAAGACCAGATCCTTAGAGGAGGGGAATGCCTGTGGACCTACCTGTCAACTACCTTGACGTTAATACCTGAGAGAGTTCTAGAGCTGATCCTAGCACAATTTATCTATCAGCACTGTGAAAACAATGTGGTGATTTTCAGAAGTCAGCATGGATTTGTCAAGAACAAGTCTTGACAGATTAATTGTCTTTCTTTTTTTTTTTGATTGAGTATCTCCCTGAGTAGATAGTGGGGTTGTCGTGAGCGTAATATATCATGACTTCAATAAAGCATTTGACAAAGTACCCCATG
Organism: Protobothrops mucrosquamatus; assembly: GCF_001527695.2. NCBI lineage: Eukaryota > Metazoa > Chordata > Lepidosauria > Squamata > Viperidae > Protobothrops > Protobothrops mucrosquamatus. Next base: position 53,564 of record NW_015389418.1, on the reverse strand, counting down.
ACATTCTTAGCAAGATAATTAAGTGGGGTTTGAGTGGCATGACAATTATGTAGAGCTATAACTCGCTAAAACTCATACATGCTCCTCGGTGGTTACTCATCACGTGTGGGAGGAATCAATTGGAGATATCAAAGGAGTCTCAAGAGGTGCATTTTTAGGACCAGTCATCTTCAACATTTTCATCCGTGACTTGGATAAAGGGCGGTGCAGAGAATGCTGATCAAATTTCTTGGAACGAGAAAGACATTGTGGACGCCCAACCCGGGATTCAATAGACATTCAGATTCAAAATGAGCCGAAAGTTGCACAAATACCTGGAAGGAGAGGAACATCTTGGCTTTGGACCAAAACTATGAGTGCTGGGCAGGCCTTCTTGGGGTGGGCATTCCACTAATGAGGACCCCACAACTGAAAAGGCCTGTTCTTTGCAGCTGTTTACAAGACTGAGCACATAGTAGTGGTATTTAAGGATGACTGTAGGAGATGACGGGGCTGAGCCAGAGGGAGGGGTCAAACATATTATCAGCCTTGAGTTCCTTTGCACCCACAAGAGATCTAGGACCAGCCTGCCTTGAATTCCCTTGATTTTTATCTGCTGCCAACTTGCTTTGATCGTTAGTAGTTCAGATTCTTGTAGAGAGCTTTAGCATACATTAAACTCAAAGATTCATCAGATCTACCTGGATCTTCTGATTTCCCTGGCTCTTGACGGTGGCCAGATATTAAAGCAAGGGCCTCCCTTGAGAAAAAACAAACTTTTCTTTAAAGACAAGAAAGAAGAAAGAAGAACCACATGACTTCAATAAATGGATAAGTTTGAACCTCTCGGGCCTTAGGACTCTTAACTCCTTTTCTTCAAGTCCTTCTTCTGGCTGGCTGCTTGGCTTTAGAGCTGCAGTGGGTCACGAGAGAGCAGCAATAACACTCCGGTCATATTTGGGGCCAGCCCTGATTGGAAGGGGTGAATCCCAAGCCTTTTCTCCTTGAAGCTCTTTTCCCATTATCTTTACGGGTGTTTGTCCAATCTTGTGTCTGGCAGCTGTCAGGGGGGCCATGAAATCGGATGACTTAGTGCCCTTTGCCTTCAAGCAAGAGGAAAACATTTAAATAATTAAATCTTCCATCTCGGAGCACCAGGGCAGTGACAGCGTGTCTGTAGAAATTAGGGACCTTGCTGGCTGGTGAGAAACCAGGCCACAAGGTGGTTGGGGAGGGTCAGGTAGAGGCGGTGGGAGGAAGCATCCAGAGCCTGATTGAAAGAGGTGCCTTTGAAGGAGTCCTTGCAGAAAGCAGGTTCACAAAACTGCTGTAAAGGTCAGGAGTTACTCCTCTGTCTCTTTTTTTTCCCCTTTCTTTTTTTCTTTTTCTTCTCTTGCCCTTTGAGCTTTTCCTTCCTTGACTTTGTTCGTCTTTTCTTTTTCTCCTTTTGTATTAGTTGGCATTAGTTTTTTAATCTTGTGTTTTAAAAAATCACTAATAAAATTAGAGAACGGATGCTATAAGAGCTTGGTGGAGGTAGCCAAAGGCCTTCCTTTGCCCTGAGAAGAACCTGGAGTTATTATATCCTTTCCTCTCTTCTTCCTTCCTGTCAAGGGAGAGAGAGAGAGATACATCTATCTCTCAGGGATAAAAATGGGCTAATTTTTACAACTGATTGCGAGTGGAGTCATGTGTAATTCAGAAAATCTTGCCCTGCTATGATCTACAACATACTGATCCATGTTGTTGTTGTTAGTTACAAAGTAGTGTCCGACTCATTGCGACCGCATGGACAACGTTCCTCCAGGCCTTCCTGTCCTCTACCATCTTCTGGAGTCCATTTAAGCCAGGGCTTTTCAACCAGTGGTATGGGTACCACCTGTGGTACATGGCCACCTGGCAGGTGGTACGCAATCATCCTAGAAAAGTGGTAGCGGGGGAGGGGAATGAGTCGAACTGGTGGCAGCACCGCACAAGCCTGAGCGAGAGATGGCTGGAGCTGCAGGGCTGTCAAGGCTCAGCGGAAGTGCCAGAATCAGCGTGAGGCTCCAACTGGAGCTCGGCGCTGATCCTGGTGCTTCTGCTAGAGGGTTGATCTCCTCTAGGACTGACCGCTTTGATCGCCTTGCAGTCCAAGGGACTCACAGGAGTCTTCTCCAGCACCATAGTTCAAATGCCTCAATTCTTTGGCGCTCAGCCTTTCTTATGGTCCAACTTTCACAGGCATACATTGCAACTGGGAGAAAACCATAGCCTTGACTATACGCACTTTTGTTGGGAGGGTGACGTCTCTGCTTTTTAGTATGCTGTCTAGATTTGCCATAGCTTTCCTCCCCAGGAGCACGCGTCTTTTAATTTCTGATCCATGATACAGCTGCTATAATTTGGGGAGCCCCTCTTAGTGCGTTGCACAAATGAAAATAACTGTGGCTGATTCAGTTATGGCTTACATAATTATTTCATAGTAGATCCTTCAAGAAACCATGATATCAAAGCATTTGAGGTGGAAAGCCAATCTCTTTGCTTTTTCTCTTCCTCTGGATTTTCTGTTCCTCACCCTTGCTTGCCCCAAAGGTGTGGTTTTCCCCCCCCAAAAAAAGAGAACCGGAGTTTCTTGGTTTTTTCCCCTTGGAAAACATTTCACATCTCATCCAAGAAGCTTCTTCAGTTCTATCTCAGAAGAAACTTCTTGAATGAGAAGCAAAATGTTTTCAAAGGAAAAAAACAAACAAGAAAGTCCGGTTGCTTTTTGAAAAAAGCATCGTTGGGACATCCACCTTGACCTGGATGGTTGAGAATCTCCCTAGTCCCGTGATGGTGAACCTTTTAGAGACCGAGTGCCCAAACTGCAACCCAAAACCCACTTATGCATCGTCGGGTGCCGGGTGGGTGTGGCCCATTGGGTGGGCGTGGCCCATTGGGTGGGCGTGGCTGCGGTGGTAACGGCAGACTGGGTGGGACTAAAAAGTTCAATCAATCAATTCCAACTTTGCAAGATCTTTTTTTTTCCCGCGAGAAGTTGAAATTGACTGATTGATTGAACCAGGTTTTTTTTGTACACGGCGGCAGAGGCCAAAAGCGAAAAGGTTTTATAAAACCCAGCTGAAGGCCTAGGACTGGGGCGACGGCGTGCGTGCCCACAGAGAGGTCTGTGAGTGCCGCCTCTGGCACCCGTGCCATAGGTTCACTACCACTGCCCTAGTCATTCACGCTTCTTCCTTCTGCCTCCCCTTCTCTGCAGCTGCTACATAGACCAACAGGTGACGCGTGTGGCTTGGCTGAACCGTTCCAACATCTTGTATGCTGGCAATGATAAGTGGTCCATTGACCTGCGGGTGCAGCTACTACATTACAGCCCCTCGGAGTTCAGCATCCTGATCAGCCACGTGGATGTGTACGATGAAGGACTCTACACATGTTCTTTCCAGACCCAGGACAAGCCTCACACCTCGCAGGTGTACCTCATCGTACATGGTATGGGCGCAGGGAAAGGAAGGGAGGGGGATGGAGCACCTCCAGGTGGCGTTGTGCACCAATCAGGCCACTCTGGTCTCGCCATGTTGAGAAGCTGAACTAGTTCATTTCTGTCCAGCGATGCTATCCATCAAATTGCAATGGGTGGACAGTCTTGTTTTTGAATGTTTCCTAGCAACGTTTTTATAAGGTCTTCTTCATGCAACAAGGGAGTTGTGATAGTTCTCATAGCCATCCCTTAGATATTTCCTGTGCACATATGGGAAGGATGTGGTACTTTCTCATTTTGCTAGAGCAGGGGTCTTCAAACTTGGCCCTTTTATGACTTGTGGACTTCAACTCCCAGAATTCCTCAGCCAGGCACTGACAAAAGGCAACTTGGCTTCTTCTCCTAGTACACAACTATGGAACTTGGGAGGATATTGCTAAATATCAACACCAGTTGAGAAAGAGGACGGCTGGAATAGCCATTTTCATGACACCACCATGGTGAGTTTCACACTTGGCAACTTTTAAGAATTGTGAACTTCAACTCCCAGAATTCACCAGCCAGAAGTTGCCAAGTTTGAAGACCCCTGTGCTAGAGTGATGCTGAGGCCATTTTTGATATTACGAGAGGAGCAGTAGCGTGAGAGAGGACATTTTTGGCAAGCTCTTAGGCGTCAGCCAGAGGAACACTGACTAACTCAGATAAGTTCTCAAGATTTCAAAGCTGGGGAGAGCAAAGAGGATGAGGGATTTGCTTCAAGCTGCTTTTTGAGAGATTGGGGAACTTCAAAACCTGGAAATGTTGTGTCCAGATAAGACTTTTATGGTGCAAATGTTCAGTTTCATTTCATGGAATTTTACTATCGACGGCAGAGAGAAGATCCCAAATTACATTGTCTCTCATATCTAACAGGGAATTCTGGGAGTGGAAGTTCCACAAATCTTAAAGTTGCCAACTTTGAAGACCCCTGTCCTCAGGTGTGATTCACACATCACAGGCTAAGCTCTCATATAGATCAACAAAACCAGTGCCTAGTGTGTCAAACTCCTCCCGTAAACTCTATGATGGCTTAACCCTGTGGCATAGCTCATCTGACTGGCCAATTCAAATGTTCCGGTTCCAACCTAGGCTAGTAAAAAGTGTTGTGTGAACCCAGTCAAAGGGTCTGTGTAGAAATAGCTCATCTCTATCTATAAATCTGTTCCCAAAAGAAGGGGGTGTGCAGTTTGGCCTCAGAGAGACAGAATTCTCTTCCCAGCTGTCAAAACCAGCTAAAAATTATTTCTTCTCTCTCTCTCTCTCTCTCTCTCTCTCTCTCTCTCTCTCTCTCTCTCTCTCTCTTTCTTCTTTTTCACTTTCTTCCCCAATTTCCAAGCGCCTCCGGCATTTCTGCCGTATTGGCAAAAGCCACAACGGCGGTGTTATGCACCCCATAATTATAGCCCCACACGTTCCGTTTTCTCATAGTTGCTGGAGCCGGGAAGCTGCTTACAATACGAGCTGATTGGGCTCAGTTCTGGGATGAGTAACCTGCAGATTAAGGAAACAGATGTTCCCCCATAGCTCTGCCATTGCAGAATCCACCCCAGTTTATCATGCAGACAATGGGGAACGTTAAGCCAAGTCTGGGAGGGGGAGAATGTATTTTTTTTTCATTGGGGGGGGCTTCTTCCGCTGCAACAGGGAAGGGAGCCAGAAGCCTCCCATGCTGAGATTTGCTGAGGAGGCAGTCCAAAAACAAGGTGGGGTAGTGATTTGTGAAATGTGGGGAATATAGTCGGACTCATATCTCCAGAATCTTTTTATGTTTTCTCTTGGGGGTTTCTATCTGCAGTGGTGGATGTTGGCCACGAGATGGCGGATGAGTTGGCTGAGGGAGATTTTTGGACTTCCCTTCATCAACCAAGTGCAAATCTTTAAATTTCCAACAGTAAAATCTCCTTTCATTCAAGTTCAACTGGCGATTCCCCATTTCTGGAGCAAGTGGCAATCGCGTCTAATTGCAGGACAAACGAAAGTGGAACTATATAGAGAGAATACATACAACTCCAGCTGAATTCAACCTCCAGTTGATTTTTAAAACCCAACCTTCTTTCTTCTCTCTAAGCCCATTTGGGTGCAGCTTAGGGTGTTAAATCCGTATGTATGTGTTTGTGTTGGGGACAGCACTACTGAACAGGCTGCCCCCCCCAAAAAAATCTAATTATAGTTATGGTTCAGACGTTCCTGCAGTTGTCTTGGTAGCATTTTCAGATGTGGTTTGCCTTCTTCTCCCAGGACTGAGAGAAAGAGAGAGAGGCACTGCTTCATAATCTCTCAGCTGGATTTGTGCCTAAAGCAGGACTAGAACTCCCAGTCTCCTAGCTTCTCAACCTTTGTTCCAATTGGGTCTCTAGTAAGGTGACCAACTTTTTTACAATGAAAAGGAGGACACAAATAAATTGAAGAAAAAAATATAGTAAAAGCTGGCCCGGCGAATGAAAGGTCAACCGCCTGCTGCACCCCCGCCTGCAGCTGCCCCACCAACACCACTGCCCTGCCGTGTAGAGCAGGCCCCGTGGCTCCCAAAGCACCAGCCGGGGCAGCCCGCCATCAACACACCCCGCCTGCAGCTGCCCTGCCAGCACCACCGCCCACACTGCGCAGCCCCGTGTAGAGAGGGCCCCGCGGCTCCCACTGCACGGAAGGCAGCCGGCCACTGCCGCCCCTCACACCCCTGCCCGCAGCACCCCCGCTGCCCCTGCCTCTTGTGCCCGCAGCCATTATTGCCCTAGCAGAGACGAAGATCAAGAGAAACTTACCGCTCCAGTCTCCTCCAGGTATCTTCGGAACTAACTAGGAGATGGTGTAGTTGGGTAGCAGGGAGGGGTGCAAAGTTCCTGCCAATTCGCCTTCGCTGCAGACAACTTGCATGTGCAAAGTTTGCCGGCCGGGTGTTTTGGCGGGCTCAGCAGCAATTCCTATTGGCTTTCGAAAGCCAATAGGGGGAATAGCATAGCTCATGTAAAAGTTGAAAAAAAAACCCATCAAAAAAAGGTGCCGGAACGTCGTTCTGAGCGTTCTATGAGGGGAAAAAAGCCCTGCAGATTAGTCTTCAAATATTGAAAAGGAGGACATGTAGAAGGACACTTTTCGAGGGAGGACAGAACTTACAAAAGGAGGACTGTCCTCCCTAAAGGAGGACGGCTGGTCACCTTATCGCTAGTGATCTCCAGTACCTCTTTACTTGTTCTCTTCTTTTGAACCCCCAGCTCGCCCTCCCTTTGTAGGCATCTTTTTCATGATGCTTGTCCCATATCAGCTCTTCCTTCTGTCTCCCAAGGCCAGCCTCCCATGCCATTATGCCACCTCTCTGTTTTAAACTCCACAGTTCCAGCTCGGATCGTGAACATTTCCTCAGCTGTGACGGTGAATGAAGGAAGCAATGTGAATTTGCTCTGCCTGGCAGTGGGGAAACCGGAACCGACGGTAATTTGGCGACAGCTGAAAGGTGAGAAAAAAAAACTGGAGGAGGTGCTGGCTCTCCATTGCAGGCCACTAATTACCAGCATAAATGAGAATGGATGGGTCAACATGCCAACCTTGGTTAAATGTAAATGAACCTATGTTCAGGGTTTTGCAGGATATCCTGAGTCAGGCACTGATTAAATGGACTGCGTTCATATGACAACTAACCCCCAATATCAAACTAAAATCAAAATAAACCAAGTTTAGCATTTGTATGACATCAGCTGCTCATTTTAAACTATCCAGATCGAGCATGTCTAGACACAGCTTGGGTGTCTGCACAGGGGTGTTGTTCACTGGATCCCAAAGCATCTTTTAAGCAAGTGGAATTTAGTCCTGGTTGCAGAAACCTGCATTTTTTTAAAAAAAAAACAATCTGTTTGCCTTGATCTCACCCTTTATTTCCCCATTTAAATAAATAAATGAAATTCCCCTTTTTAAGGCCGCAAAAAAATCAATTTGAAAAGCTGGGGGCAATATGTATAAAATCCCAGATCCTGGAAAGGGGGTAGGGTTGCCAGGTCTGCTTCCAAAAAATAGCGGACAAGCGGGGGGGGGGGTGTTAAGTAGTAAAAAAAGTAGACTGTACAGCTTTAGATTAGGTACCATTTCATCATAAAGCTTTTGAATAAAAAAAATGTCCACTATTTTGTGAAAAAAAATAGTGAACATAATGTGAAAAAAGCGGACTGTCCACTCAAATAGTGGACACCTGGCAACCCTAGAAGGGGGGGGGAAGTAGTGAGTTGGGCTGCGCAGACAATATTGTCGGGGAGTGAGATTTCACATGTCACAAATATCAACCCTCCTCCTGCACCCCATAATGAGCAGGAGACAATGCTATTTTATTTATCCGTTGGCCTGGCTTGTTCCTGCCGCAGAAAGCCGCCTTTTCATAGAGTGGAATTTTGCTTCATTCATAAAGGAGCACAGCTGCAGCCGAGCGACGCTGCTGAAGATTTGAATTGGAGTTTTGACATTTTCCGTGAAATGTTGTGAATGGGAGCGAACAAGGCGAGGCAGCGAGTGATGACATTCTAATAGGAACGCTGCATTTCTGACTCACCAGAAGATGGAGCCGTATTGGGAGAGCTTCTCTTCCTAACAGGGCATTGTGTTAGAGGCAGCTGACTATTTGGGGTTTTTGCATACACCAACAATTTAATCTATAGGTAATCTGAAAACTGGGTGGAGCGATGGCTCAGCGGTTAAAGACCCTGAGCTTGGAGAGCTGAAAGTCCCGGTTTGAGACCCGAGCTCCGCGCAGCAGGGTGAGCTCCCGTTTCCTGCTCCAGCTCCTGCCCGCCTAGCATGCAAATGCGAATAGATATATAGGTACCACTTTGCTGGGAAAGTAACAGGGTTCCACACGCCTTTGGCATATAGTCGGGGTCTTCAAGCTTGCCCCTTTTATGACTTGTGGACTTCAACTCCCAGAATTCCTCTGCCAGGCTGAGGAATTCTGGGAGTTGAAGTCCACAAGTCATAAAAGGGCCAAGTTTGAAGACCCCTGGCATATAGCCATGCTGGTCACATGACCCTGGAACTAAAGTCAGACACATCTGACAGGGAAATCTTTACCCTTAATCTTAAAACTAGTCAGGCAGTAGCTTTATCCTCTCCATCCCCTGCAGAATATGGCAATTTCTGGACAGTTATGGTGACTCTCCACTAGCTCTGAATTTGCTTTTTACGCTCTGATTATCTTGGCCTGGCACGTAAGTTTTTTCCTCCTACATTTTTTCAAAGACGTTTTTTGCAAATCCGTGCGTTCTTTGAGCTAAAATCACTTAGGGCAGGGGTAGGCAACCTCGGCTCTTTTATGACTCATGGACTTCAACTCCCAGAATTCCTGAGTCAGCATAGCTGACTCAGGAATTCTGGGAGTTGAAGTCCATGAGTCATAAAAGAGCCGAGGTTGCCTACCCCTGACTTAGGGGGTTGTTTGTGAGAATGCCTATTTTGGGCCTCTCCCTCTCCTCTGTCTGCCCTTTATGGCCCTACGTGGGGCAGCCCTGCAGGAGGAGGCCTTGATAATCGTGTTGTGTCATATGTGTTTTCTTGTGTGTAAGTCTGTTTGTGTCTGTCTCCCTGCCTGACTGGGCCTGACTCCGTTCCTGCCTCCCTCCTGCTCCCTCCCCACAGATGGATTCACCAGCGAAGGAGAATACCTGGAGATATCAGAGATCAACCGAGAACAAGCTGGGGAATACGAGTGCGTCACAGCAAACGGTGTTTTGACACCAGACAGCAAACACGTTCTTATCACAGTCAATTGTGAGGCGACTTTTCATTTCCTTTCTTTCTTTGCGTCTTCGCCTGTTTCTATTTTTATTTGCATCTGAAATTCCTGGGCCTGAGTAGGATGGTTTCAACAGAAAACCGATGATTGGTTGGGGAATCTAGGATTAAAGATCAACCTTTGCCTTGTGTTGTGTTCACACCTCGTGGTCTCACCAAACCTGGCAGCTACCTTTTCACTATCTGTATTTGTTGATTAGTTAACCTTAGTTACATTTATTCTATACTTTCTACTCTACTCTACTCTACTCTACTCTACTCTACTCTACTCTACTCTACTCTACTCTACTCTATTCTATTCTATATACTATTCTATTCTATTCAATATTCTATTCTATTCAACATTCTATTCCAGTGATGGCGAACTTTTTAGAGACCAAGTGCCCAAAAACTGGCCCCACCCCCACTCCACCCCCTGACCTGCCCCCACTCCGCCCGCACCCCGTCCCCTGCCCTGCCTGCCCGCAGGACCACTCACCGCCTGCAGGGCCCGCCGCAGATCAACCAGACAGCCCAGCAGCGCCATGGCAGCCACGCTCTCTGCCCACGCCCTGCAGCATCAACTGTGCGCGATAGGGCGTGAGGGCAGAGTCTTGTCTACACTGCCTGGCCGCCATGTCCTTTGCTGCGCTGCTCCACATGGGCCATGCTCGGGGGCGACTCTCCTCCAGGGGGGCTGCTGGTGAGGAGAGGGTCACAGGGGGAGGCGAGGCTGGGGCAACAGCACGTGTGCCCACAGAGAGGGCTCCGAGTGCCACCTCTGGCACGCGTGCCATAGGTTTGCCACCACTGTTCTATTCTATCCAAAATACTATCCAAAATACTATTCAAAATTCTATTCAAAATTCTATTCTATTCTATTCTATTCTATTCTATTCTATTCTATTCTATTCTATTCTATTCCATTCCATTCCATTCCATTCCATTCCATTCCATTCCACTCCACTCCACCTATTCTATTCTATTCTATTCTATTCTATTCTATTCTATTCTATTCTATTCTATTCTATTCTATTCCACCTTTATTACTTTATAAGTAAAGCAATGAGCATAACTAACAATCCCTTCATCCTCCTATTTTTTCTCACAACCACAACCCTGCACAGTGGGTTGACCTGAGAGAGACTGACTAGCCCAAAGTCATCTATCAGGGTTTCATGCCTTTAAGTGGGACTAGAACTCACTGTCTCCTGGCGATCGGCCCAAAGTCACCCAGCCAGCTTTCATTGTCTAAGGTGGAAGTAGAATCCCAGGTCTCCTGGTTTCTAAGCCAGCATCTTAAACTACTGCACCATTCCATCCGGTATTTTTTATTTTTTTAAATGATTTGGCGGTGTGAGAAGAAGGACGGATTTAGTTTTCTTCTTTCTTCCTTGGAATGAACTGAACTACAGGGGATTGTGGGAGAAGTTATTTTTTAAGTTAGAAAGATCACTGAATCTAAATGGGGGGAGTTAGGGATCCTTCTCTAGCCCCTTCAGAAGGTCTGTACTTGAAGGGTTGCAGGAGATGCCTACAGAGAGAGAGGCTGTCCCAGTTGACCTCCAATCCGTTTCTCCATCCATTGCTGTCTTTTCCCAGATCCTCCAATCATCACAGATGTAAAGGACTCCCGTCCCTTGGTAGGAAAGACAGCCCTCTTGCGCTGTGAAGCCATGGCAGTGCCCGCTGCGGACTTTCAGTGGTTCAAAGATGACAAGCAGTAAGTCTGTGTTTTCCCATCTCCTTCAGCATCGTTCATGAGCAGAAACAATCTTGCTCTGCCAACGTTTTAGAGCAGAGTTTTTTCAGATGTCTTCAGTTCCTAGAGCAGGGCTTTTCAACCTTTTCACCCATTGTACCACTTTTAGGATATGGCAACATCCGAGTCCCACCAGTCGCCTAGCAAGGTGTCAAAAACTTGATGACCAAAAAAAAAAAAAGAAAGGAAAAAAGTGATAAAGTACAGGTAGTCCTCGACTTACAACAGTTCGCTTAGTGACTGTTTGAAGTTACAAGGGCACTGAAAAAAGTGCCCCCCCCCCCAAGGCACAGCCGAGCAAGACACCTGCCTGCCCACCCGGCCACGCTCTTCCTCCTGTCTGAGATTTTCATTGTTGTGAGCATTTCTGTTGGGGATTGGCAGCGGGGCTGGGGTGGGAGGGTGTTTGATTTTTATTCCCCCCGTCTGCTGGGTGGTTGCAGCAGGTTTTGGTCACTTCACATGACCGTGAAACACTGTGACCATCATAAATATGAATCAGTTGCCAAGCATCTGAATATAAATCACAAGACCCTGGAGATGCTGCAACATTCCAGCTGATCGGCGCTTCTTCTGGGCTCAGCAGAAGCACCAGGATCAGCACTGAGCTCCAGTGTTGATCCTGGCGCTTCCACTGAGCCCTGACAGCCCCGAAGAAGTGCCGATCAGCTGGAAAGCGGCACTGATCCTGGCGCTTCCGCTGAGCCCTGACAGTCCTGCAGCTCCAGCCGTCTCTCGCTCAGGCTTGTGCGGTGCTGCCACCGGTTCAGCTCATTCCCCTCCCCTGCTACCATTTTTCTAGGATGGTCATGTACCACCTGCCAGGTGCCAATGTACCACAGGTGGTACCCGTACCACTGGTTGAAAAGCCCTGTCCTAGAGTACCTTTGGATAGATTGGGTAGAAGTGCTGAAATTGAAATGCCAAAATATCTCGGAAGGACACTTGGAGAACTCTTGTTTTAGACAGGCCTCAGCCCATTGGTTTTTTTCCTGGAAAGGACAGTAACGTTGGGATCCATGAGATAGGGAGCCTTACAAGCTCATTCCATGAAATGGAATATACATCTTAGTGTGCCTCAACGGTTCTTGCTTGTTGTCCTTTATGTGGAGTTTTGTTGTATTTCATTTTATCTTTTATTGTGCCCTGCCTGGTGTTGCATTTGGGAGTTGGATGGTCATATAAATCCAGTGAATAGATACATACAGTATATGCTCACTTTTTCCTTAGATTGAAGGAGAACTCTTTAAAATTGGAAGAGAACTTTACAATAGTGGGCAAAATTGTGGAAACCTTTTGGGAAAAGTGTACAGTAGAAATGCCACCTTTGGTTAAGTTTCCACCCATTTTTTCTTCTAATTTCTTTATAACTGTAGCCTTAATAATACTTAATAATACTCTTTTACATCGCTTTCTGGGCAACCAGTCAACTCTTTGCACCATTACTTTAATTTTATTATGTTTTACAAGCTCACTAAATGAAAGAACACAAAAAACCCCGACCAACTTGATAGCAATCACATCACACACTGACAAATGTCCTCCTCTCAGCTTCAATACATGACATCAATAACTGAATCCTACTGTGATCTGATTAGCTCATTGCCAAAACAAGACGACACCCGATTGGCTCTCTAAACACTCATGCTCATTGGCTACAATCAGATGAAGGACAGCTACCTGAGATCAACCTGAGCAAGTTGTGCTTCCTTTTTCTGGTTATTTGGCTATAACTTTTCATAGAATACAGTACAGATAATTGAACCAACTATGTTGCATTACGTTCTTGATTAAATTATCTTTCCATTCCTGCCTGAGCAGGGGGTTGGACTAGATGACCTCCAAGGTCCCTTCCAACTATTAACATTTAACATTTATTTGATTTATACCCCGCCCTTCTCCCGGAGGACTCATGGCGGCTTACAGTCAGTTAAAACAATTCAACAATACAAAATATAAATACTAAAATAAAATTAAAAATAAATATTCGAATTTGGCTGCACTGCTAAAATTTGATTAAAACCAATTAAAATACCAATTAAAATACCCCTAGGCCAGACCTGCCTGCTGAAATAACCAGGTCTTGAGGGCGCGGCGGAAGGAGGGGAGATCCGGAATCACCCGGATCTCTGGGGGCAGCTCGTTCCAGAGGGTTGGCGCTCCGACAGAGAAGGCTCTCCCCCTGGGGGTCGCCAACCGGCACTGTCTGGTTGGCGGCACCCTGAGGAGGCCCTCTCTGTGGGAGCGTATCGGCCGGTGGGAGGTAATCTGTGGCAGAAGGCGGTCTCGGAGGTATTATTATTATTATTATTATTATTATTATTATTATTATTATTATTATTATTATTATTATTATTATTATATAATTTTATGGTACTACTCCTCAAAAAAGTGGTGTTATTAGCCATTAAAATCTCAAAAATACACTTTTCCCAAAATGTTTCCACAATTTTGGCCACTACTGTGTATCTTTGCACTAATTCAAGCAAAGGATCTATAGCAGGGCTGCCCAAACTTGGCAACTTTAAAACTTGTGAACTTCAATATGGCTGGCTGGGGAATTCTGGGACTTGAAGTTGACAAGTCTTAAAGTTTCCAGGTTCGGACACCCCTGATTGATAGCTACCTGTTGAAGATGCTTTAATTTGGATTACAAAAGAAAGCAGTCCTTCAGATCATCTGGCCTCAAGCCCTCCAGGGTTTTTTCAACTTAATCTGAGTGTTCTGAATTGGGCTCAGAAACCAGATGGAAATCCATGCAGTTAGTGAAGTAGTAGCTTAAGAAATGATCGGATAGTCTAGTACAGTGATGGCGAACCTTTTAGAGACCGAGTGCCCCAAAACTGGCCCCGCCCCCGCTCCACCCTCTGCCCCGCCCCCAGCCCGCCCCAACTCGTCTGCCCGCAGGGCCACTCACCGCCTCCAGAGCCTGCCGCAGATCGCCCAGGCAGCCCAGTAGTGCCATGGCAGCCATGCCCTCTCCCCGTGCCCTGCAGTATCAACTGTGCATGATGGGGCATGAGGGCAGAGTCTTGTCTACGCTGCCTGGCTGCCATGTCCTTGGCTACGCTGCTCCGTGTGGGCCACGCTTGGGGGCGACTCTCCTCCAAGGGGGCTGCTGGTGAGGGGATTGCGGGAGGAGGCAAGGCTGGTGCAACAGCACATGTGCCCACAGAGAGGGCTCCAAGTGCCACCTCTGGCACCAATGCCATAGCTTCGCCACCACTGGTCTAGTATAATAGATGTGGAAATAGTCTGGTGCAGAAGACAGATAAATAGCGCAGGGCGAGCGATCTGTCTGTGCGGCCAGGCTATGTGTGTCTCATTAGTTAAACAACATTCCATGCTTCTTCCCTTCTGAATTGCAGTCGTATTAAACAATCTTGTGGCACGTAGTCATGGATCTTTCGTGCAGATTAATTTGTGATCCATCGAGCAGAATGTGATGCCTCAGTCGTGTGTGTGGTACCCTATCCCTCGGACAAGGCGGGAGCCTGCATGGGGGAGGTGATAAACCTCCCATGTTGGCTGCCTGCCTGGGATTGCAATGGCAAAGGGCGTGTGAGCACCTGGCAAGCCCCAAACAATGACTAAGCTCAGCTTGGAGGGGGTGGGAAAGCGGCTGCCACAAGGTGGAGGGGAGATCTATGGCTTTTTCGGTTGCCGCATTTTGCTAAACACTCTTGATTGTTCCTGGACAATTATTTCTGTAATCCTGGCAGCCACGACATACCAGTCAAAGTATGTTGCACCAAAGCTTCCATCACCCTTACTTAGATTAGCAAGCCTCTGGAGATGAAGACATTCTAGGCCAGACATGTCAAACACAAGGCCCAGGGGCCGGATGCGGCCCGCGAAGTGGTTTCATGTGGCCCGCGAAGCCATCCTGGAAACAGTGACGGAACGGCCCCCGCTGCCTTGGCCCTGGCCCAGGCCGGCCGAGAGCCAATGTACAATTTTGTGATGGCCATCTTGGCACTTGCCCCGGTGGACCATGCCTTGGCACTTGCCCCGGTCCCACCCCCTTCTTCCAGAGACCCTCAGATCTGTCCCACTCCTGCCCAGGCCCCCACAGGCACCCTTGACGCGAATGATGTAGAACTGGCCACGTCCACCCATTAGGCCACACCCACTCCATCCATGCCCACCCAGTAGGCTGCACCCACTCTGGCCACACACACACACCCCCAGGGCAACCGCAATGCTGATGCGGCCCTCAGTGAAATTGAGTTTGACACCCCTGTTCTAGGTCCATAAATCGGGAGGGCAGCTCTGAAGGCCATAACATTCTGAAGTTGATTCATTTATTTATAGCCTGCCTTTTATTATTTTTACAAATAACGCAGGGTGTCAGACATATTCAACACACCTTCCTCTTCTATTTTCCCCACAACAATCCAGTGGGGTAAATTGGGTTAGAGAGAGAGTGATTGGTCCAAGCTTTCATGCCTAAGGCAAGATTAGAATTCACCATCTCCTGGTGATTGGTCCAAAATCACTCAGCTGGCTTTCATGCCTAAGACGGGACTAGAATTCACTGTCTCCTGGTGATTGGTCCAAAGTCATCCAGCCAGCTTTCATACCTAAGGCAGGACTAGAACTTACCATCTCCTGGTGATTGGTCCAAAGTCATTCAGCCAGCTTTCATACCTCAGGCAGGACTAGAATTCACCATCTCCTGGTGATTGGCCCAGAATCACTCAGCTGCCTTTCATGCCTAAGAGAAGACTAGAATTCACTGTCTCCTGGTGATTGGCCCAAAGTCATCCAGCCAGCTTTCATACCTAAGGCAAGACTAGAATTCACCATCTCCTGGTGATTGGCCCAGAATCACTCAGCTGCCTTTCATGCCTAAGAGAAGACTAGAATTCACTGTCTCCTGGTGATTGGCCCAAAGTCATCCAGCCAGTTTGCATGCCTAGAACTCACAGTCTCCAGCTTTCTAGCCTGGTACCCTAACCACTAGACCAAATTGATTCTTGTTGCATTTAGCTCACAAGCCAAGGGCTCCTAATTTGCTGCCTCTTTAAAGTCCAGCTAATTGGAAGCTTAGTTTGCCCAATATTGTATTTTCAACACTCAATCTCCTCAAATTCTCAAGGCCCTCAGGAAGATTTCTTGCTAAACAGGGGTTAGGTGGGAAGGAAACAGAGGGCATACAGATGTAATCTCACAGTTATGGGCTAACAATACCCATTTTCAGTTGTATAATGTCCCCACCCTTGGGAAATCTAAATTTGTTTGATAGCAGCATAGCAGAGATTATATCTAAAAGCAGAACAGCTATTCCTGGGCAAAGAGAGGTATAATTGTGCAGGGAACCAGTTATTATTATTCTGTCTTTCTGGGCTTACGAAAGAATGGAGACCACCTGTTTTTCAGGACCAATTTCCAATGTTGCCAAGACTGACATCTGACAATGTGATTTTCCGATGGATTCCAGATCAGCCTCTCTTCCATTTCTCTTCCATTGTTAAGCTGGTGATAAAAGTTCTTGATCCAAATCTCCTGGGTCCTGGGGGTGCTGTTTTTTTTAATTATAATTACTTAGAGAGGGGAAACTGCCAGTCCTTATCTTTTATTAGGAAACAGTGACAGGTTAGTGCAGGTGTGCAGAAAGTCAAAATGCCAAAGGAAAGGGGAACACTATAACCACCACACAGTATGAGATGGGAGGGAAGGACTCAGCCATGCCAAGATGTAAAACTCAAAAATCTGACAATTGTCAGGCTGTCGAATGTGCTTTATATACCATCCCAGTCATAAAATCCTGAAGTTGCATTTAGTGCACAAGCAAAGGCTCTTAATTTGGTGGGCCATGGAATCAAACTTTGTATTATGTAAGGCAGGCATGTCAAACTCGCGACGTCACGTGACGTCGCGCAACGTATCGGGCCGGTTTTGCCATTGCTGGCAATGGGGTGGGCGCGGCTTCCACGTGACGCATCCGGCCCGCGGGCTGGCAGTTTGACACCCCTGATGTAAGGGATCCATGATGGATCTAAAAGCCACAAGGAGGAAAGGGAAGGTTGGATTGGATTCAGAGTAGTAATGCTGACAGAAATGGAGATTATGCCTTTTCTGTGTGTTTCCCCAAATCTAAATAAACTTCCCATCTGGTGACGCAATTGAAACCAGTACTTGTTCAGTCTTGACCATTTTAAGAGGTGTGGACCTCAACTCCCAGAATTCCTCAGCCAGCATGGAATTCTGGGAGTAGAAGTCTATATTCTTAAAGTAGCCAAGGTTGAAAAAACACGGGTTTAAATAATAGGACCTGTAGCAGAGATAATAATAATAATAATAATAATAATAATAATAATAATAATAATAATAATAATAATAATAATAATAATAAT
>NW_015389418.1:0-34892 GCF_001527695.2 Protobothrops mucrosquamatus | reverse complement strand
ATCATTGACCAACGCGACCAATGCCGTTTCCGTGCTGTGCCCCGGCCTGAAGCCCGACTGGTATGGGTCTAGATAGACAGTTTCATCCAGGTGCCGGGGGAATTGCTGAGCAACCACACTCTCAACAACCTTCGCCGCAAAGCGAAGGTTGGAGACCGGGCGATAGTTAGCCAACTCATCTGGGTTCAGGGAAGGCTTCATCACTTCTGGAGGCAGGTTGTTCCACTGGTTAATTGTTCTGTCAGGAAGTTTCTCCTTAGTTCTAAGTTGCTTCTCTCCTTGATTAGTTTCCATCCGTTGCTTCTTGTCCTGCCTTCAGGCGCTTTGGAAAATAGCTTGACTCCCTCTTCTTTGTGGCAGCCCCTGAGATATTGAAACACTGCTATCATGTCACCCCTTGTCCTTCTCTTCATTAAACTAGACATACCCAATTCCAGCAACCGTTCCTTATATGCTTTAGCCTCCAGTCCCCTAATCATCTTTGTTGCTCTTCTCTGTACTCTTTCTAGAGTCTTGGTGAAAGCTATACAGGTAGTCCTTGATTTACAACAATTTATTTAGTGACCTTTCAAAGTTACAACAGCACTGAGAAAAGTGTCTTATGACCATTTTTCACACTTATGACCGTTGCAGCATCCCCATGATCACGTGATTTACATTTGGATGCTTGGCAAATGACTCATATTTACGACGGTTGCAGTGTCCCGGAGTCATGTGATCACCTTTTGCAAACTTCTGACAACCAAAGTCAATGGGGAAACCAGATTCACTTAATAACTGTGTTACTAACTTAACAACTGCAGTGATTCCCTTAACAACTGTGGCAAGAAAAGTCATAATATGGGGCAAAACTCAATTTACAAATGTCTCACTTAACAATGGAAATTTTGGGCTCAATTGTGGTCATACGTTGAGGGCCACCCGTAGTGGATTGAACTGGAATGATATCTGTTAAGTGGAAAAATAATGGAATTTTCCAGAAAAAAAAAGTATTGCAGTTGAGAATTGATTTATTTATATTTCCTATTTCTCCCTATCTCCCTCAGTGAATTTACTATAGTCCCAGAATAAAAGTTTCATCTTAAAAAAAGTTGTCTGTTTAGATCATCTAAAAAAATAAATAAATAAAGGGCTTTTCTTTTGGAAAGCTTATTATATTTCCATGCATCTGTGAACATAACATTACAGTAGGCAATATTGTATCTTTGTTTCTTTCAAGCTTTCCCCAAGCTGTGATTTAGGAGTTGATAACCACATATTCTGAATTTTGAGTCAATAATGCATGCTTGTTCATATGAGGCTTNTAGTAATAGTAATAGTAATAGTAATAGTAATAGTAATAGTAATAGTAATAGTAATAATAAAGTTGGAAGGGACCTTGGGGGTCATCGAGTCCAACCCCCTGCTCAGGCAGGAAACCCTACACCATTTTAATGGTGAATTCCGCTATTTTATTTCCTCATATTTCTTATGAGGTGGAACAAGGTTTTGGGAAGCCCATTTCTATCAGGTATATCAGAGAAATGTCCTCCTTTCACAAGCAGCTTTGATTTACTCTAATCTGGTGTTCCTTTGTGTGACCGGAAATTAACCACGGACCTAAAACTTGCTGGTGGTTGTGTTTTCCAAAATCTGAAATATATAACCCCAACTGAATGAACATCTGAAGGTGCACAAAAAGTCTTTCGCTGTTGAAGAACCCTTTCTTTGCCTACCTGGGATATGGATGAAAATCTTTGAGGTTGAGCAAATCTTCCAAGAAACATTAATCACCAGTTTATAGGTTTTCCCACTGGTTGAAAATTATCCAGTAAAACGAAAATGAACAACTGTGAGCTATTGAATTTTATATTGCTGGACAGAAAATCTCTGCATCTCTCCGTCTTTCTAATTCATATGCAATTGGAGAAAAGAGAAATGACCCTAGAAATTGCTTTAAAGGAGTAGAGCATTTCCAGCGACCTCTTTGTGGAGTGAAATATCTGATATTATTTAGTGATGAAGAGACTGAGGTGTTTGTGGGGTGTTGTGTGTGTGTGTGTATGGGTGAATATCTTGCTTTTGATTATTCTGTAATCAACCCATCTCTCTACCCTTCCTTAATTCCAAGCAATTCCAAGGGAAAGCATTAGGATTTAAATAAAGATAGTCCTTGTGTCAACGCTAGTAACATTGGATGTTTTTGCATTGACAGCAGATGGAAATGTAACCATCCTTTTCCTTTTGATTTTAGAGTTAGATGATTCTGGGAGGGGGGATGTGAACGAGAGTCCAGCTAGACATAACAACACTGAACCTAGCATGAGAAACAAGGTTATTGTAACCAGAGCTGATAAGGAATTGGGGGCTGGAGAACTGGAGAGGAAGCCCACGCTTCAAGCTAATTCGAGAATGTGATTTGTGACTGTTAATTGGAGGAGGGAATTGTGCTTTGATACTATGTGCTCAGGGGAGGGGAATTCAGTTTTTGGCTTTGATTATGCAGTGCCAATGTTATGCAACTCAAAGTAAAGATTCTTTAAGGTAAACAATGCCTCGGAGTTCTTTTGAAGAGTTTCATCTGTCGGAACCATGACACCTTGACTTACAACCTTTCATTTAATGACTGCTTGATGTTACGACACTCCCCAAAAAAAGTGACTTATGTCCCATCCTCACATTTACAACCAAGGTCATGTGATAAACATTTGGGCACTTGGCAACCGGCGTGTATTTAAAACAGTGGCAGGCTCCTGGGGTCCTGGGATTGCCATTTATGACCTTCCAGCAGGCTTCTGACAAGCAAAGTCAATGGGGGGGAAGCCATGCTTGATTAACAACTCCACAATTCACTTAACAATTGCAGTGATTTGCTTAAGAACCGTGGCAAAAAAGGTTGTAAAATTGGACATGACCCGCTTAACAACTGCCTTGCTTAGCAACAGAAATTCTGGTCCCAAATGTGGTTTTAAGTCAAGGACCAACCTCTCTCCTCCCCCACCACTCTTCCAACACAATGATCCTTTTTCTCCCTCTGTACACAATACTTTAACTACTTACTTTCTCGTTGTCTCCCTCTTCCTAGCAGATTAACTAGTGGCTTGGATGGACTGCAGATCCAGAATGAACGCACACGCTCCATATTGCTCTTCACAAATGTTACCGCTCGACATTATGGAAATTACACCTGCCTGGCTTCTAACAGTCTGGGCTCCTACAATGTCAGCTTGCGGCTTATCAGTGAGTCTTTCCTTCTCCCTCTCTTCTCATGCTTTGCAGACTCCTGGGGCTTATCGTAGATCTTGCACCATCTACAGTACCTTTTAGAAGCCAGAGCTCCTTGTAGTACCTGGAGACAACTTCACCTAGAGGTTGTCCTCTGGATAGATTTGTCTGTGGAGGTTCTCAGTCCTCCAGGTTGTGGTTGCCCCAAAGGGGCTTTTTCAAAATTGGACTTCGTTTTTCCTTGAAGACATTTCTCTTCTCATCCAAGAAGCTTCTTCAGTTCGCTTCTCATCCAGGAAGCTTCTGAAGTTCTGAAGCAAAGTCCAATGGCCTTTTGAAAAAGCACCTTCAGAACTCTGGACAAATTGTTGATTTTTCAAGCAGAGGGTATGGGAGAACAGCCAGAAGGTGGGGGAAATTCGGCATGTTTTCACACAGGAAAAAAACACACCAGTGTATCCAAGGAATCTAAGCGTGGCCTTGTAGTAAAAACCTGTTGAAAGAATAGACAGTATCAGGGCAAGGTGTACGAAGCACTTAATTTTAAGACTGTTCTAAGGATGCTGCAAGGATCTGCATCAGATTCTAAGTTGCATCAGATTGTTCTGTCTTTGCTGCTCTCCGTGATTGGTTGTTCTTTGAGTTCTAGCTCAGAGAACACTCAGCCTCCCCTTTCATTGGTCCATTTCCTCACCTGTTGGAACCCTTGATGATGTCTCTTGGGAGTTCTGATCCTGCAACTCATAAATGGACTTCACTCTCCTTTTTGCCCTCATCCTTTAGCCCACAAGTAGATTTTTAGGGCTCCCTGGACTGTGGTGGCAGCAGTGGTTAGTATGCAGCATTGCAGGCTGACTCTGCTGACTGCCAGCAGTTCAATCCTGACTGGCTCGAAGTTGACTCAGCCTTCCATCCTTCCCAGGTTGGTAAAATGAGGACCCAGATTGTTGGGGGAAATAGGCCAATGTTGTAAACCGCTCAGAAAGTTCTATGAAGCAGGGGTCGCCAATCCCTGGTCCGTGGACCAGCACCGGGCTGTGGCATGCCATGCAAACAAGTAAAGCCCCATCGGTGGGGAGCTGGTAGCATACGAAACCGTGCCCCCTCCAGTCCACGGAAAAACCTCTCTCCAAGGAACCAGTCCCTGGTGCCCAAAAGGTTGGGGGCTGCTGCTGTAAAGCCCTGTGGAGTGGTGTATATATCTAAGTGCTATTGCTATTCCCTAGCTCAGGGGTGTCAAACTCAATTTCATAGAGGGCCACATCAGCATTGCCGTTGCCCTCAGGGGGCTGGGTGGGTGTGGCCAGGGTGGGTGCGGCCTACTGGGTGGGTGTGGATGGAGTGGGTGTGGCTTACTGGGTGGGTGTGGCCAGCTCTACACAGTTTGCATCAAGGGCGCCTGTGGGGGCCTGGGCGGGAGTGGGACGGATCTGAGGGTCTCTGGCGGAAGGGGGTGGGACCGGGGCAAGCGCTAAGGCATGGTCCATTTCTTCATTCCTCACAAAGTGTGACACCTCCCCAGCATGCACCCAGGGGGCGAGGCCGACACGGCAGGGGCTGGTTCCTCGCTGTTTCCAGACGGCCTTGTGGAGCTAAGACTGAATGTGTTTCAGCATAGATGGCCACCACAAAATTGTACATTGGCCCCCGGCCGATCTGGGCCAGGGCCAAGGCAGAGGGGGCCATTCCCTCACTGTTTCCAGGATGGCTTCATGGGCCACATGAAACCACTTCGCGGGCCGCATCCGGCCCCCGGGCCTTGTGTTTGACATGTCTGCCCTAGCTACTCACTGAAACCAGAACACCAACAATGGCAACCTCTTTTTTTCTTTCTTTTTTTTCTCCTCCCAGGACCGGGTTCTCTGGACAATGTAGCGGTGGCCAGCACAGAACCTCCTGTCCTCTTGGGTCTGCTGTCGTCTGTTTTTGTGACTCTGTTATTTAAGATTTAGGGCACCTGGGAAACGATGCAGAACAAGGCAACGGAAACAGGTGAAAAGGGAAAGGATCCAAGAGAGGGGGAGAAAGGGAGACGAAGACATCTCTACTTTCTGGAAGAAAAAAAAATGACGAAAGAAAGAGGGGGAGAGAGAGAGAGAGAGAGAGAGAGAGAGAGAGAGAGAAATGAAATTTTATCAAGAACCCATCACTGTGAGGGATAGAAGAAAACAAACAAAACGACAACAAACAAAAAAATATGCATTTGTTTCTACCGCCATTTCTCTTCACCCTTCATCTCAGACACTTCCGGTTGAACTACTTGTGGTTTAACACAACTGCAAAGACACAGGGCTCTAACAGTTGATGGCAACGCATCAGTCCCCCTTCCCCTCAACCTCTGCGGTTTAATAGAGAGATCTCCTCCTCTTCTTTGGGCCAGTTGGCCTTCTGAATGCACGGAACCTGGAATGTTGATTCCACAAAGGTTTTTTTTAAAAAAATTGTTATCGCTATTATTATGATTATTAATTTCCTTTGGGGTTTTTCTTTTTTTTTCTTTTTTGCTCCTTTTTTTTCTGGTGGAAACTTCTCACCAGAAAAAGGCTACATTTGAGAGGTTCCTTTTTGTTATTTACTAGGTTGAGAATCTTGACATTCAATTAACCAGGTTATTTCAGGGGGTGTGGGCCAGTTGAGCAGCCAAGGACCATGCAGAGACTCCATCATCTTGGTAGGTCTCGTAGCCTGGGCTTCGAAGCTGTCCTTGTCGGTGTCGTCACGAGACATATTGGCATCAATTCAACTCACCGCGTGAAAGTGGTCCAACGTACTGCCCTTGGGCCCCGTCTCAGCGACCCACAAGATCCTCTTTGCTGCCATCTCAGCGTCTTTGGAAGAAAGATGAAAGACATCTGAATTTTTCAGGCATGGCATTTAAGCTATTGGGGTAAGAATGGCTTCTGCCAATGATTATTAGAGGTAACTGTTCTGTTGTCTAGAGACAAAGACTGAAAAATAGAAACGTGTGGTCTGGCTCATTGATCATCCTGGAAATTTCCTTGCTTTTTACCTTTGGGGTGGGGTATATTATTCGCTGGAAAACCGTGGCTTGGGACATCTGCCAGCTCTTTAATTCACTTCTGTTTTCTTTTGCACTTTTCACAAAACCTTTTCCCTCCTCCCGACAAGTCATGTCACCCCTTCACACAACTGCCTGACTTAACAGCTTCTCTCTCGGTGATAGGTTTCTTAACAAAAGGACCGTGGCCTGAATTTTTTTTTTTCTATCTCTGTTCTGATTTTTTTAAATTTTATTTTCGTTTCCTTGAGAAATACTCTGACCTTCTTCTTCTTAAGGATTGCACTTTGGAATATGGGATCACAGGTGTGCTTATTCAGTACTTCTGCATTTGCAAACAACTCAGTGTGTGTGGTAGAGTGTAGAAATTGGTATCTAGAGATAGCATGCAAAAATTTAAGCGCTCATCGTCCTTCCAGTTGCAAAGATAAAGATAAAGATAAAGAGTGTGTCAACAAATCTTCTGCTAATGTAACAAGCTCAAAATTCTTTCTTATCATGGTTTGTTACTTATACATATCATGGTAGGTTTATAAAGTTGCACCATTCAGGTTGATAATAGGGTGTACTCACACCCTCTGTTTAACCACGTTACTGAATTCACACATTTTCTGATATTGCACAATATATTAGACCCTAAACATATCCAAATGGCCTGGTTTCACACAAGACCTAAAAGAATTACAAGTAGCCAGGGCTGAAACTTGTCAAGTGTAGCATGCTGTGTGAATGCAGGCATTACGTCCATATCATATTTGGTTAAATATGTCGTGTGAATGCAGCATGTTGCCTTCCCCAAGAGAAAATGGTTGGAAGTGGAAAATATCTGTGTGTAGCAAATGCGCTTATCCTGCTTTTGCGTCTGGATATAGTTTGACAGGTTTCTGCCTTTAAGAGGTTGAAATTACAGGTAACAGAAGACAAATGATTCTGCTAAAAACTAGAGTAAGATGCATGAGACAAGGCCTGTCAAGCAAAGATGGAATTTCTTCCATAAATCTTTTAGTACTGTTTTCCTCTGGCTCTGTTCACACAACATAGGTAGCCTGGTTATAGAGTTTATCCATTTCCTGGGTTTACACAGCAAATGAACCTAATGGACTGGGTTCACACAATATACCAGATCATTTATTTTTTTTAAAAAAAAAACCAACAACTAAACAAGGTTAAAAGTAACCAAAGTTGGCATGTTGTGTGAATACTATCCATTGGATGTGTAACTGAGCTAGCTGAAAGTGTTGGGTGGACCCAGGCATGAAGCCCTCGTGCTAAATTTCTCTCTCTGTTTAGAAAGGAATTGCGTGTCTCCACATGGAAAGAAAAATTAGGTAGAAGAATTCCTATCACAAGTATGAAGTATGAAGGTTTCGGAAACAAGGAAGTTTGGGAAGAAATAGAAAAGTTTGTCTTGAAATCTTTCTGGGCTGGATGAGTGGATATTTTGCAAACTTGGCCACTTGGAAACGTACGGATTTCAACTTGCTAACTGGGGAATTCTGGGTGTTGAAATCCACCATCTGAAAGTGGCCAAGTTTGAGAATTACTGCTTCACCGGGTAGCTCTGTCTGACAAGCCAAGACTTCTCTGTATCCCAGACATGTGTAAATTGAATTAATTAAATTCCCCACCTAATCCAGTTCTTTCATCAGAAACTGTTATTTTTTTCAACACCATGGTATACGTCCTCCTAACATAGCACAAGGAATAGAAGAGCACCATTTCTGAATATGCTAGGACAGTGGTGGCGAACCTATGGCACGGGTGCCAGAGGCAGCACTCAGAGCCCTCTCTATGGGCACGCGCGCCGTCGCCCCAGTCCTAGGCCTTCAGCTGGGTTTTATAAAACCTTTTTGCTTTAGGCCTCCGCCGCCGTGTACAAAAAAAAAAAGGTTCAATCAGTCAATTTCAGCTTCTCGCGGGAAAAAAAAAAGATCTTGCAAAGTTGGAATTGATTGATTGAACTTTTTAGTCCCACCCAGTCTGCTGTTACCACCGCAGCCACGCCCACCCAATGGGCCACACCCACCCAGTGGGCCATACCCACCCAATGGGCCACACCCACCCGGCACCCGACGATGTATAAGTGGGTTTTGGGTTGCAGTTTGGGCACTCAGTCTCTAAAAGGTTCGCCATCACTATGCTAGGAGGAAGAGGATGAAAATGCACCAAGAATGACTGATTTAATTATATTTGCATGTTTGTTTGTTTTTTTAAAAAAATATATTATTAGGAATTTTTTCATACAATAAAAGATAAATTTTAAAAAAGGAAAGAAAGAAAAAGAGAAGTAAGAAGCAAAAAAAAAAAGAAAATGAAAGGAAAAAAAGCTAAAGCAAAGAAAAATAAGGATGACTTCCAACCTTCTTTTCAACAGATATTTACAATCTTATTACCTCTTCTCCCTCTTAAAGGTTATATAATTATAGCTGCATCTTCTTGACCTTGTCTCTGGCATCTTTGCTGTGATTTTTGCAGCTTTCTATAGGTAGCCCTCGATTTACAACCGTTCATTCAGTGACCATTAAAAGTTACTACAGCACTGAAAAAAAGTGACTAACAGTCCTCACACTTATGAATGTTGTAGCATTTCTTCCCCCCCTCTCCCCCCCCGATCACAAATCATGTGATCAAAATTTGGGAGCTTGGCAAACAGAATATGTTTATGATTGTTGCGGTGTCCTGGGCTCATGTGATCATCATCACCCTTTGTGACTTTCCCAGCCAGCTTCCGGCAAGCAAAGTCAATGGGGGAAGCTGGATTCATTTAACGACCTCCGGATTCACTTAACAACCATGGGAAAAAGCTTGTAAAATCGAGTGCAATTAGCAATGAAAGTTCTGATAAGTCGAGGACTCTACCTGCATTTCTTTTCTGGCATTGACACCGCCATGTTTGCTACCTGGAGGTCCCTGTTTTCACGATGCTGCAGTAGGAAAAACAGGAAGCGCTGCCTTGTTTTTTCGTAGTATTACAAATCACTGATGGAGAAAAAGGTGAAGAAGGAATTGTGGGGGGAATGCACGCGTGCATTTTCTGTAAAGTATCCCCAATCCTCTACTTATTCTTTGACCAAAAAGTGAAAACATATTCACGTGTTTTGTTTCCACAACTTAGAAACGCAAGCTTCCAGTTTTCCTAACGGCTCACGTCTGTTTCCAAGACAAAGCCCACAAAATATGCAAAAAGAAATGATGTACTGTATTTCCACCGTTGATTTAAGTTGTTAACACCTCAGCTTTTCTCCACCCTAACATTTGATGAGTATTATGCAGGTATCCGAGGTTTAGTTCACATTTAAAGACAGATTATGTGCAGCTCAAATGCAGCTTTGTCAAAAACCACCGTGAGAGAAACGTCATTGGGTGTGATCACGTCGGTGGAAGTCAGCTTCTAAGCTCTGAGCTTTTCTTTGGCAAAGCTGTGATAAGTATGAAAATAGACTGAGGATTTTCTTGCTGGCGAATCCCCCAGGCAATGATGGAGAAGTTTTGGGGCTTGGCTTGCCCAAAATTTGGAAAATGCCTAACTTGTCGCGTTTCCCCTTCTGCCCCCCCCAAACAAAAGAGATATACAGGAAGTCCTTGGCTTGCAACAGTTTGTTTAGTGACAGTTCAAAGTTACAACAACATTGAAAAAAGCGACTTATGGCCGTTTTTCACACGACCATTCTAGCATCCCCAGGGTCACGTGATCAAAATTCAGACACTTGGTAACTGAGTCATTATTTATGACAGTTGCAGCATCCCAGGTCACGTGATCCCCCTTTGGCGAATGTCTGACAAGCAAAGTCAATGGAGAAGTCAGATTTACTTAACAACCATGTTATTAACAACTGCAGTGATTCACTTAACAACGGTGGCAAGAAAGGTCATAAAACGGGGCCAAACTCACTCAACTTTCACTTAGCAATAGAAATTTTGGACTCAATTGCGGTCGTAAGTGGAAGGCTACCTGTATAAGATGTATATATCCATTTATTTTAAATATATATATAATCCTTTGAACTATGGTGCTGGAGAAGACTCCTGCGAGTCCCCTGGACTGCAAGGCGATCAAACCGGTCAGTCCTAGAGGAGATCAACCCCGACTGCTCTTTAGAAGGCCAGATCATGGAGTTGAAACTCAAGTACTTTGGCCACCTAATGAGAAGGAAGGACTCCCTGGAGAAGGGCCTAATGCTGGGAAAGATGGAGGGCAACAGAAGAAGGGGACGACAGAGGATGAGGTGGCTGAATGGAGTCACTGAAGCAGGAGGCGTGAGCTTAAATGGACTCCAGAAGATGGTAGAGGACAGGAAGGCCTGGAGGAACGTTGTCCATGGGGTCGCGATGGGTCGGACACGACTTCGCAACTAACAACAACAAATAATCCAATCATGAGTGATGCTCCTTATTATATGAGGAAATGTCAAATTTTGGCAAAAATGAAATAGGAGTAGAACAAACTCAATTTCAGAGGCTCTGGAGGCCATGCGAGTACACACCCCATTCTCACACAGCCTTGTCAGCCTCTGAAAATCACACAAGAACAGAGTATGCTTTCAAGAATAGCTGTTTGTGGAGATTCTCCGTCATCCAGGTCCTATTTGTCTCAAAAGTGCTTTTTCAAAAGGCAACTGGACTGTTTTTCTCTTGAAGAGAAAGAATCCATTTCACTTCTTATCCAAGAAACTTCATTGCCGATTAATTTTCTTGGATAAAAAGCAACGCATCTTCTTTCTCAAGGAAAAAACTGGTTCAATTGTCTTTTGAAAAAAAAGCACCTTTGATTCAAGAATAGTTGTTGTTGGGGTTGGCGTGTCACCCAAAACATGGTGTGTCACCTTTGACATACGTGTCCTAGAGGTGCCCCATCACTGCCCTAAGTCCTGTCTCCTTGGCCTTCTCCACAACTAGCAAAACGTATGCGAAGAAAGTTTGCTTTTAAAATGGGGTAAGGTATGCAAAATGAAACGACAATTTGGTTAGCTTGCAGAGTTTATGGAAGTAGCCAAAGCCAGCTCTTCCTGGTTCTTACCTTGTTACAAAAATTCAGGTATTTGGGAGTGGATAGTGTAAGGAACTCTAGAAATAATCAAGAATGTGCACATTTTCCCAATAAAAACCAACCACTCCCTGCAGTGGATGGGCTGTTTTCTTTTTCAGCTTAATGGCACTGCAGAATCCATTTGTTCCAGGAATCTGGCAGGTGCATTTCCAAAAGTCCAGCTTCCTTTTCCTTCTTCTTCTTCTTCTTGTGCCATATCCATTATAGGACATTGGTGATCATGTTGGCGATCATGTTTTTATCAGCAGCCGCACGAAAAAGTGCTGCTGAGTTTTGTCCAAACCAGTCCCTTAGGTTTTGAAGCCACGATGTTCTTCTTCTGCCTGGACCTGGTTTGCCTTCAATCTTTCCTTGGAGGACCCTCTTTATTCTTCCCTTTATTAGGCAACTATTATTATTCAGCTTTCCTTAACCTAACCATGTCGGTTGAGCCAGATCAGTACTATAATACAGGGGTCCTCAACCTTGGAAACTTTAAGACTTGTGGATTTCAACTCCCAGAATTCCTCAGCCAGTTGAAGTCCACAAGTCTTAAAGTTGCCAAGGTTGAGGACCCCGGCTATAATATATTGCATCTGGAGAGTTTCAGATCTGGGGGAAATCCTTGTGTTTGCAAGATATACTGAAGAGCAGGGTGAGGGGAACATAATCCAGAAAGGAGATTGGGGTAAAAATTGGGGATACGGTAACTACAGGTTGTCCTCAACTTACAACAGTTATTTAGTGACAATTCGAAGTTACAATGGCACTGAAAAAAGTGTGACATTTTTCACACTTACAATCATTGGAGCATCCTCACGGTCATATTTTCAAAATTCAGACACTTGGCAACTGACTCGTATTTATGACGGCTGCAGTGTCCCAGGGTCATGTGATCCCCTTTTGTGACTGTCAACGAGGAAGCAAGATTTACTTAACCACCCTGTTACTAACTTAACAACTGTAGTGTTTCACATAACAACTGTGGCAAAAGGGTCATAAAATGGGGCAAAACTCACTCAACAAATGTCTCGCTTAGGAACAGAAATTTTAGGCTCAGTTGCGATCGTAAGTCGAGGACTGCCTGTATGCTTTCAGCACAAAGGGAAAGATACAGCTCGTGGCTCCGTTGCTTAAGTCTCCGCATTTTTTCCTAAGGAAAAACAAAATCTGGTTTGAACTGGCAGCTCTCCAAGACTGTGGTCATTTGCATACATAAGGATTAGGTCTGGATTTACTGATAAAGCTCCGGGAGATTTGCAATAGGTCACAGGGATTTCTGGTTTCGGCATTTTTAATGCCATATCTAACATAAAGAAAAAAGTGACAGTAAGGCAGACCTGAAGTTAGACTGATCCAATAAAGAAAGTTTGAAACAGCCATGAGGATGATGGGTGTGTGAATGTAGCAGGTGCTTTATTCAGTTCAGAACAGTGATGGCAAACCTTTTAGAGACCGGGTGCCCAAACTGCAACCCAAAACCCACTTATTTATCGCAAAGTGCCAGGGCTGTATCAGCATTGTGGTGCCCTCAGGGTGAGCATGGTTGCAGTGGTCACAGCAGACTGGGTGAGTGTGGCCGGGGCCAGGGTGGCGGGGGCCAGTCCTTCGACATCTCCGGGGCATCCCCGGGGGGGCAACGCCGCTTGCTCACTCACTTCCTGCCCTGTTGTTTCCAAACGCCACATGCTCGCTACTCTGGCGAACTCTGCTGGGGCAACGGCGTGCGTGCCCACAGAGAGGGCTCAGAGTGCCACCTCTGGCATGCGTGCCATAGGTTCGCCACCACTGGTTCAGAATATGTCTTTTGCTCCCTGGTCTGACATCTGGATCTTGTTGTTTGAGGAAGGGAGCAAATAAGACTTATAAATCTGAAATCTGCCCTCCCAAGGTTCAGATTCATTATTCTAGCCATTGTCTATCCACTGCAGGATGAAGGCCTCTTCCGTATGTTTCCAACCAATACGGTCCAGGGCTTTATTTTGCCAATTGGGCCCGCAATACTTGCTGATGTTGTCAATCCAGCTTGTTTTAGGTCTCTTTAGGTCTTGTGGACGGTTTTTATCAAGAGGGAGGTGAAGGTTTAAATTACCACCATATAAGTAGTCCTCTCTTAATGACAAGTTGCTTAGCAACTGTTCAAAGTTATGACGGACCCTCCTCCCCAGAAGGTACCTATGATCCAATTCCAGAGTTTCAGTAGTGGCACACACACACACACACACACACACACACACCCCTGTGGTCACATAATCGAATTTCAGGTGCTTGGCAGCTGGCTCACTTTTTCAGCCAGTTGCAGCATTCTAGGGTCACATAACTGTGAGTTATGACTTTTTTTGTTTGTTTGCCAGTTTCTGGTTTTGGCTGGGTTCTGATGAAAAACGTCCATAGGAATGAATGAATTTGCTTTACTCATTCTTTTTAGAACCACTGCAAAACAGGTCAGTCAGGTGGGTGTTTTGATTGACTATTATTATCCCAGTGGATGTCCCAAGGTCAGAGATAATGAGAAGGGTCTTCTGGAGTAAATTCCATAGGATAGCCCAGTGATGGCAAACCTTTTAGAGACCGAGTGCCCAAACTGCAACCCAAAACCCACTTATTTATAGCCGGGTGCCAGGTGGGCGTGGCCCACTGGGTGGACGTGGCTGTGGTGGTCATGGCAGATTGGGTGGGTGTGGCCAAGGTGGGTGTGATCACCTCAATGTTGCTCATGGGGAGGGATGCCTGTGGGGGCTGGGCAGTGTTGGGGGAGATCCAGGGGGTCTCTCGCAGGTGGGGCAGTGGGTAGGAGGCTCGTGCTGCGGGGTGAGGTGAGGCAGGGCGGGGGTGCCATTGTCACAGGGCAAGGTGAGGCAGGGGCCGGAGCGGCTGCTGCCTGACACCATCAGCCCCTGCACACAGAGGCCAGTGAGCGCATGGGTACTGGGATACACCCAGCCATGTGGGACCTCGGCAAGTTAGCAGGCAGCTAGTTGAAGAGGGATGGTTGCCATCTCCAGGGCATGGCATGTGTGCTCACAGAGAGGGCTCTGAGTGCTGTCTCTGGCATGCGTGCCATAGGTTCGCCACCACTGGGATAGCCAGTAGCAGCCAAGAATAAAAAAAATAATTTCCTATTATTGCACCAGAATTGGGTATTGAGACACTTTCCCTGACTGTTCAGTACAGTAAGTACACATGAAAAGGACAGTGACACCGATGCATTCACCATCTGGGTGAATGCGGTGGGCATATGGAATATGCCTGTGTATCTACATGCAGATAACAAGTTTCCCCTAACAGAATTAAAATTGATACAGTGAAAGAAATCCTTACTTGGTAAATCAGACTACTCTTGACCGAATTTTCCAAGAGAAAAATAGTGCTAAGTCCTTTCTGTTACCCCCAGTGTTCTGTACTTGTGTCCATGAATCACCAAGATCTGTAGGAGACCTTACTCAACTGATACCTGATATAGTCTGTTTCACCAGCTATTAGCTGGCACTGTGGGAAAAAAACAACATGAAAGGTAAAGACATCTAATTAAACTCAGCTTCTGGTAAAGGCATCCATGTTCCCACAACACAGGAATGGTTTACAATTGCCTTCTTCCAGAACTCAGTGTATTTCTTGATGGTGACAGACCAAAGAAATCCCCCTATTTTTTTTTCTGCTCGGCCCAACGAATAGCCTTGGAATTCTCAGGTGGTCCCTCATTCAAGTTCTAGTCAGGAAGAACCTTGCTTAGCTCCAGAAACCAGCGACTCACAGAGCGATGGTGCTGCTGTTAGTTGAGGAATGGCATGGATTAAGAAAAGCTACCGTCTTAAGCATGCTTACTTGGGGCTACTGCTGAATGAACGTGCACAAGTTTATGTTAAAAGAGAAGGTGTAGTAAGTAAGGAGGAGAACAGACCAGAAGAATAATCGTGCATTTCATCCCTTCAGATAACCATATTTTCTCCCATCCCATCACTTCCTTTCACCATGAAGCTTATCTACTTTTGAGAAAAGGAAAAAGATTCCATCGTTGCCCAGATTTTCTACATGTTCTGGACTGTCACTGGCGTTCCTTGAGGTTAAGTCTTTCATTCTGTTGTTTTTGGAGGCCAGATTAAATGGGAAAGCCATAATGGTAGGAAGACCTACCTTCTCATCCAGTATTTCTCAATCCACCCATGCAGAGGGAATCCAGAATCAGAATCAGAGTAGAGCTGGAAAGAACCCGGGAGGTCCTCTAGTCCAATCCCTTCCTCAAACAGGTGACTTATACCATTCCAGACAAATGGTTGTCCAATCTCTTCTTAAAAGCCTCCAGTGATGGCGCACCCACAACTTCTGAAGGCAAGCTGTTCCACTGGTTAATTGTTCTCACTGTTAGGAAGTTTCTTCTTAATTCTAGGTTGTTTCTCTCCTTGATCAGCTTCCACCCATTGTTTCTTGTCTTGCCTTCTGGTACAACTTGATAGTCAAAGACTTGTATTTTAAAACTGGATGCAGTATTCCAAGTGTGGCCTTACAATGCCTTGGTAAGGCCACATTTGGAATACTGCATCCAGTTTTGGTCACCACGATGTAAAAAAGATGCTGAGACTCTAGAAAGAGTACAGAGAAGAGCAACAAAGATGATTAAGGGACTGGAGGCTAAAGCATATAAGGAACGGCTGCTGGAATTGGGTATGTCTAGTTTAACGAAGAGAAGGACGAGGGGGGACATGATAG
The DNA here is from genome assembly GCF_001527695.2 of Protobothrops mucrosquamatus. NCBI lineage: Eukaryota > Metazoa > Chordata > Lepidosauria > Squamata > Viperidae > Protobothrops > Protobothrops mucrosquamatus. The sequence continues at coordinate 18,936 of NW_015389418.1, read as the reverse complement.
CAGTGTTCCAATATCTCAGGGGCTGCCCCAAAGAAGAGGGAGTCAAGCTATTCTCCAAAGCTCCCGAAGGCAGGACAAGAAGCAACGGGTGGAAACTAATCAAGGAGAGAAGCAACCTAGAACTAAGGAGAAACTTCCTGACAGTTAGAACAATTAACCAGTGGAACAACCTGCCTCCAGAAGCGGTGAATGTTCCAACACTGGAAGTTTTTAAGAAGAGATTGGACAGCCATTTGTCCGAAATGGTATAGGGTTTCCTGCCTGAGCAGGGGGTTGGACTAGATGACCTCCAAGATCCCTTCCATCATCTTCTTCTTCTTCTTCTTCTTCTTCTTCTTCTTCTTCTTCTTCTTCTTCTTCTTCTTCTTCTTCTTCTTCTTCTTCTTCTTCTTCTTCTTCTTCTTCTTCTTCTTCTTCTTCTTCTTCTTCTTCTTCTTCTTCTTCTTCTTCTTCTTCTTCTTNTTTTTTCCTAAGGAAAAACAAAATCTGGTTTGAACTGGCAGCTCTCCAAGACTGTGGTCATTTGCATACATAAGGATTAGGTCTGGATTTACTGATAAAGCTCCGGGAGATTTGCAATAGGTCACAGGGATTTCTGGTTTCGGCATTTTTAATGCCATATCTAACATAAAGAAAAAAGTGACAGTAAGGCAGACCTGAACTTAGACTGATCCAATAAAGAAAGTTTGAAACAGCCATGAGGATGATGGGTGTGTGAATGTAGTAGGTACTTTATTCAGTTCAGAACAGTGATGGCAAACCTTTTAGAGACCGGGTGCCCAAACTGCAACCCAAGACCCACTTATTTATCGCAAAGTGCCAGGGCTGTATCAGCATTGTGGTGCCCTCAGGGTGAGCATGGTTGCAGTGGTCACGGTAGACTGGGTGAGCGTGGCCGGGGCCAGGGTGGCGGGGGCCAGTCCCTCGCCATCTCCGGGGCATCCCCGGGGGGCCAACCCCGCTTGCTCACTCACTTCCTGCCCTGTCGTTTCCAAATGCCACATGCTCGCTACTCTGGCGAACTCTGCTGGGGCAACGGCGTGCGTGCCCACAGAGAGGGCTCAGAGTGCCACCTCTGGCATGCGTGCCATAGGTTCGCCACCACTGGTTCAGAATATGTCTTTTGCTCCCTGGTCTGACATCTGGATCTTGTTGTTTGAGGAAGGGAGCAAATAAGACTTATAAATCTGAAATCTGCCCTCCCAAGGTTCAGATTCATCATTCTAGCCATTGTCTATCCACTGCAGGATGAAGGCCTCTTCCGTATGTTTCCAACCAATACGGTCCAGGGCTTTATTTTGCCAATTGGGCCCGCAATACTTGCTGATGTTGTCAATCCAGCTTGTTTTAGGTCTCTTTAGGTCTTGTGGACGGTTTTTATCAAGAGGGAGGTGAAGGTTTAAATTACCATCATATAAGTAGTCCTCTCTTAATGACAAGTTGCTTAGCAACTGTTCAAAGTTATGATGGACCCTCCTCCCCAGAAGGTACCTATGATCCAATTCCAGAGTTTCAATAGTGGCACACACACATACACACACACACACACACCTGTGGTCACATAATCGAATTTCAGGTGCTTGGCAGCTGGCTCACTTTTTCAACCAGTTGCAGCATTCTAGGGTCACATAACTGTGAGTTATGACTTTTTTTGTTTGTTTGCCAGTTTCTGGTTTTGGCTGGGTTCTGATGACAAACGTCCATAGGAATGAATGAATTTGCTTTACTCATTCTTTTTAGAACCACTGCAAAACAAGTCAGTCAGGTGGGTGTTTTGATTGACTATTATTATCCCAGTGGATGTCCCAAGGTCAGAGATAATGAGAAGGGTCTTCTGGAGTAAATTCCATAGGATAGCCCAGTGATGACGAACCTTTTAGAGACCGAGTGCCCAAACTGCAACCCAAAACCCACTTATTTATCGCCGGGTGCCAGGTGGGCGTGGCCCACTGGGTGGACGTGGCTGTGGTGGTCATGGCAGATTGGGTGGGTGTGGCCAAGGTGGGTGTGATCACCTCAATGTTGCTCATGGGGAGGGATGCCTGTGGGGGCTGGGCAGGGTTGGGGGAGATCCAGGGGGTCTCTGGCAGGTGGGGCAGTGGGCAGGAGGCTCGTGCTGCGGGGTGAGGTGAGGCAGGGCAGGGGTGCCATTGTCACAGGGCAAGGTGAGGCAGGGGCCGGGGCGGCTGCTGCCTGACACCATCAGCCCCTGCACACAGAGGCCAGTGAGCGCATGGGTACTGGGATACATCCGGCCATGTGGGACCTCGGCAAGTTAGCGGGCAGCTAGTTGAAGAGGGATGGTTGCCATCTCCAGGGCATGGCATGTGTGCCCACAGAGAGGGCTCTGAGTGCTGTCTCTGGCATGCGTGCCATAGGTTCGCCACCACTGGGATAGCCAGTAGCAGCCAAGAATAAAAAAAATAATTTCCTATTATTGCACCAGAATTGGGTATTGAGACACTTCCCCTGACTGTTCAGTACAGTAAGTACACATGAAAAGGACAGTGACACCAATGCATTCACCATCTGGGTGAATGCGGTGGGCATATGGAATATGCCTGTGTATCTACATGCAGATAACAAGTTTCCCCTAACAGAATTAAAATTGATACAGTGAAAGAAATCCTTACTTGGTAAATCAGACTACTCTTGACCGAATTTTCCAAGAGAAAAATAGTGCTAAGTCCTTTCTGTTACCCCCAGTGTTCTGTAGTGGTGTCCATGAATCACCAAGATCTGTAGGAGACCTTACTCAACTGATACCTGATATAGTCTGTTTCACCAGCTATTAGCTGGCACTGTGGGAAAAAAACAACATGAAAGGTAAAGACATCTAATTAAACTCAGCTTCTGGTAAAGGCATCCATGTTCCCACAACACAGGAATGGTTTACAATTGCCTTCTTCCAGAACTCAGTATATTTGTTGATGGTGACAGACCAAAGAAATCCCCCTATTTTTTTTTCTGCTCGGCCCAACGAATAGCCTTGGAATTCTCAGGTGGTCCCTCATTCAAGTTCTAGTCAGGAAGAATCTTGCTTAGCTTCAGAAACCAGCGACTCACAGAGCGATGGTGCTGCTGTTGGTTGAGGAATGGCATGGATTAAGAAAAGCTACCATCTTAAGCATGCTTACTTGGGGCTACTGCTGCATGAACGTGCACAAATTTATGTTAAAAGAGAAGGTGTAGTAAGTAAGGAGGAGAACAGACCAGAAGAATAACCGTGCATTTCATCCCTTCAGATAACCATATTTTCTCCCATCCCATCACTTCCTTTCTCCATGAAGCTTATCTACTTTTGAGAAAAGGAAAAAGATTCCATCGTTGCCCAGATTTTCTACATGTTCTGGACTGTCACTGGCGTTCCTTGAGGTTAAGTCTTTCATTCTGTTGTTTTTGGAGGCCAGATTAAATGGGAAAGCCATCATGGTAGGAAGACCTACCTTCTCATCCAGTATTTCTCAATCCACCCATGCAGAGGGAATCCAGAATCAGAATCAGAGTAGAGCTGGAAAGAACCCGGGAGGTCCTCTAGTCCAATCCCTTCCTCAAACAGGTGACTTATACCATTCCAGACAAATGGTTGTCCAATCTCTTCTTAAAAGCCTCCAGTGATGGCGCACCCACAACTTCTGAAGGCAAGCTGTTCCACTGGTTAATTGTTCTCACTCTTAGGAAGTTTCTCCTTAATTCTAGGTTGTTTCTCTCCTTGATCAGCTTCCACCCATTGTTTCTTGTCTTGCCTTCTGGTACAACTTGATAGTCAAAGACTTGTATTTTAAAACTGGATGCAGTATTCCAAGTGTGGCCTTACAATGCCTTGGTAAGGCCACATTTGGAATACTGCATCCAATTTTGGTCACCACGATGTAAAAAAGACGTTGAGACTCTAGAAAGAGTACAGAGAAGAACAACAAAGATGATCAGGGGACTGGAGGCTAAAGCATATAAGGAATGGCTGCTGGAATTGGGTATGTCTAGTTTAATGAAGAGAAGGACGAGGGGGGAACATGATAGCAGTCTTCCAATATCTCAGGGGCTGCCCCAAAGAAGAGGAAGTCAAGCTATTCTCCAAAGCACCTGAAGGCAGGACAAAAAGCAATGGATGGAAACTAACCAAGGAGAGAAGCAACCTAGAACTAAGGAGAAACTTCCTGACAGTTAGAACAATTAACCAGTGGAACAACCTGCCTCCAGAAGCGGTGAATGCTCCAACACTGGAGGTTTTTAAGAAGAGACTGGACAGCCATTTGTCTGAAATGGTATAGGTTTCCTGCCTGAGCAGGGGGTTGGACTAGATGACCTCCAAGGTCCCTTCCAACTTTTTATTATTATTATTATTATTATTATTATTATTATTATTATTATTATTATTATTATTATTATTATTATTATTCCAGGTTTGATGGAATGTAATCTTGAGTCTGGGAATGAGAAGCAAGCTGTCAAGGGGGAATGGGGTTTAGAAAAGATTAGGTACTCAGTCGTAGGAAAGAAAAAAACATGAGCAGGAACCTTAGACTAGTCCTGCCTTGATTTTGTTTGGTGTAAGAGGGAGTAGAGAAAAATTCTGGCAGCCTTAAAGATTCTGTATTCTATCCCACAAGAGTATTCCTCAAAGCCCTCCCACCCCCCAGCTGCTTTTGTTTCGTGACCTTCCCTAAATTGAAGGGCTGACATCAGGCAACATGGCACCTGCCTGGATTTATGTTAGCGAGTCAATAGTGTTCCTTAATCACAAGGCTGTGATTGAACTGCCATGGCTTGTAACTGTTGACGGGGTTTGCTTCCATCTCTCAGAGGGAGCAAAAGGTGTTTTGCACAAAAGCTAGTGAGCAGGACAAGCGTCTCCTTGATCAATGGCAGAATCCATAACTTTCTTCTGAAATAGTCTCACTGCTGCGAACGTGTTTATCAATAGATCCTGGCTTAGCTTGCACTGATGGGATGTCTTGGCCATTTTTTTAATAGCGTGCTTTCCCCATGAAATGCAACCTTCTTATACTTCCTCCACCGTTGATTGATGGGAATGGAGAAGGAAGCACAGATTTCCTCCACTAAAAAAAAGGACTCAGGTTTGAAGGATGATAACATGGATATTTGCAGTGAACAGCAAGGTGCGTTGATATCCTTCAGGTAGCTGGGTTTCTATTGACAGAATTTGATGGCATTTCTAAGTATTGTTCTATTTTCTGATCAGATGGGAGGGTGTCCACATTTCCAGAGAGATGCGAGAACGTTTAATTAAAGGGAAAATAGCAATTCCTTCCTTCCTTCCTTCCTTCCTTCCTTCCATCCATCCATCCATCCATCTAGCTATCCATCCATCCTGGTTTGAAGTCTGCCTCTAATCATTTCTGCCTCTCCCACTAACCATGGCAGAGTGGGCCTGCTCTGGGCCCCTTCCTTGAAGCAGTGTCGCCTAACGGGACCCAGGAGATGTGCCTACTCTGCCACCATGCCTCTCTGATGGAGCACCATTCCTCCTGAGATTTAGATGGCCCAACCTTGTCAGCTTCCCGAAAAGCTTTAAAAACTTGGCTCATCCCTCAGGATGCTAAGGGTGCCTGATGGCTTGGTTGTGTTGTTGGATGAAAGTCAGCTTGAGGACTGCATTATATTAATGTTATCATTGTGTTCGTTTTTCAACTGTGTTTTCATGGTTATGGATTTGATGTATGGTTAGCTGCCCGGAGTCCCAGATGTACTGTATATTTAAAAACAAAAACAAAAAATAAAGAGGAGCATCAGCAGATCTTTCAGCCAAGATGTGATTCTAGATTCTCATGCACAACATTTTTGAAGGATGGGCTCTAGTGGGCTTGAGAGTAATTGGTGTTATTGCTATTGTAATTCCCATGAAGGCAAAGATAATTAGGGTGAAAGGATGATATGAATGAGTGATAGTGGTGGTGGAGCCTAAGCATCCAGCTCTGGAGGAAATAGAGTCCCAATAACACTTCCTCACAGTCCTATCATAGAACTGGATCCTCAAGACAGGATAATACTTACAAGCCCCTTTATCAGAAGCAGACACTGAGATTTCTGGAGAATAACAGAGGTCTTCCAGTCCAACCCTCTGCTCAAGCAGGAGACCCTATAGCATTCCAGAAAAATGGTTGTCCCATCTTAAAAATGTCCAGTGTTGGAGCACCCACAACTTCTGGAGGCAAGTCGTTCCACTGATTAATTGTTCCCACTGTCAGGAAATTTCTCCTTAGTTCTAGGTTGATTCTCTCCTTGATTAGTTTCCATCCATTGTTTCTTGTCTTGCCTTCTGGAGCTTTGGAGAATAAGTTGGAGTTGGATTTTCTCCAGGTTGGAGAAAATCCCTGCATGACTTCATAGCCAAAGAGTTGTGTTTTACACCAGGTGTGATGGAGGAGTGTAATCTGGAGTCTGGGAATGAGGAGCGAGCTGGTTAAGGGAGAAGGAGTTCAGAAAAGATTACTCAGTCCTGGGAAAGAAGGAAACAGGAGCAAGAAGCTCAGACTAGCCTTGCCTTGATTTCGTTTGGTGTAAGATGGAGTAGGAAAGATGGAGGGCAAGAGAAGAAGGGGACGACAGAGAATGAGGTGGCTGGATGGAGTCACTGAAGCAGTAGGTCTGAGCTTCAATGGACTCCAGAAGATGGTAGAGGACAGGAAGGCCTGGAGGAACATTGTCCATGGGGTCGCGATGGGTCAGACACGACTTCGCAACTAACAACAACAAAGATGGAGCAGAGAAAAATTCTGGCAGGTTCCATCTATTCCTTCTTGTCCTGCTTTCAGATGCTTCAGGTTCTGAAGAGAACCAGACCAAAGCAGAGCAAAGCACCTTTGTTTTCACGGGCCATTCCATGCTGTGTAAATGAGCCCATCATAAAAACAAACAGAGGGGTTTAACCTCACGCCTAGATCTTCCCTCTTCCTTCTTCTCATCTTCTGGGCAAAATCAACCATCCAACCCTTTCACACAAAATTTCTTGGCAGCAGCCTGGGAACTCTGTTCCCATGTGAACGGTGCTAAAGATATAGTTGAGGTGGCTCTACTTCTTTCAACACAATCAAGCTGTCTGTTCTGTCTTGACTTCTCCCAGTCCTACCTTATGCTGGCCTTTGCCCCAGGCTCCTCATCTTAAACTGGGAAGCTAATCAGGGAATTTTTTTTTCCCCTTGGGCATTTATTTGCCATGGAATCTGCTGCACACTCAGGAAAGACACTAAAGCAGGATTTCCAATTGCATGGAACAGAAGGAGGCCCGATGAACACACGCACACCTTCCATATATATTAGTGGAGTGTTTTTCAACCTTGACCACTTAAAGATGAGTGGACTTCAACTCCCAGAATTCCCCAGCCAGCCATGCTGGCTGGGGAATTCTGGGAGCTGAAGTCCACACATCTTTAAGTGGTCAAGGTTGAAAAACACTGCACTAGTAAATACTCCACAGACATAACATCTGACTAAAGCTTCACTTTTGGATGGAGAATACGATGAGTGCGTTCAAACAGAGGAACTGCAACATCAAAAATACCATTCCGTAAGTGGTGGGATTCAAATATGGCCGCTTCCGGAAGTCCATTCTGGGCCTGGGCCACAAAGAATTAGCTACCAGTTCTGCCGAAGTGGTGCGAACTGGCGGAATCCCACCACTGCGTTTCGTTGCTTATTTGCCTTGAACGGAGAGACTTTGCAAGAAGTTCATCAGAAATTCATAGACAACAAACCTGTTGCGTTTTCTTGGGATGGTTTATGGGGGTTCACTCTTCTGTTGTATTTTTTTTGGGGGAAAATTAAATAGTTCTGCAAATCTCAGGATTCCCACTAATGCAGGGGTTCCCAACTTTGGCCATTCCCAGGTGGGTGGACTTCAAGTCCCAGAATTCCACAGCGAACATGGCTAGTGAATGAACATGCTAGGAGCTGAAGTCCATATACCTGGAAATCACCATGCTGGGAAATGCTGCAGTAATGCATGCATTGCATTGTTTTTGTTGCATAACAATCAATACTTACGGCTAGACTAGGGGAAATAAAGGGAGCGATATAAGCTATGCAATTGGCAATACTCATCCCTTAATTGTCATAAGTAAGAGGCTCACAATTCTCCTGGACAAAACACAAGAGCTTGTGAGGTTGGCATGGAGTCAGGTGAATCTTCTCTCTTAGAATTTTGTAGCACTGCATTGTTGCTGCAGGTACACTTGAAGACCTAATGAATGACCTCTAGGATACCCCTTTGTTTTATGGCTTTCCTGCATCTGGCCCGCTGAGATCATGTTCGTGCTCTACGAATATGCTCGAGAGCTTTGGGCAGAAGAAGAAGTGGACAGGACCCCAAATAAACAGTTGGCCGTCTCCAGAAGTCCTAGCATTCTGCTTGCTTTAGGAACTTAGTGAATCATTGGGTGACCTTGGCTGACCATTGTTACTTTTAAAATGGAGAACATCTAGAGTTCAGCAGTAGGCTTAAGAAGCAGAATCAAGCAATTTGCAACCCGGTCTGTGTGTAAAATCAACTTAGAACGTTCTTGTGTACCTCTTAGAAAATCCTCTTTGTGCCAGAGAAACTGTGGGGGAAGATGAGAGGAATGGGATCTTGGCTGCTCAGAAGTTATGTTTTTAAAAACTTTGTTACCCACCTAAAGTGCTTGTGGGAAGACAAAGGCAGGGTGCAGATAAAATAAGTACAGGAGATAGTAAGCCATGACTAAAGATAATTGTTATAGAAAACAAGTGACAGTGGGATCCAGATTTGAAGTAGTACATGGATGACATATCATGGCTCTTTGGTGCTAAATTTGGGACAATTAATTAAAATCATGGCACTTAGGTTATCCTTGCTCCATCTCAAGGGCCGTTGCTTAATACACTTAGGTTTGGATTCAGATACTGATGTTTCTCTTTCCCTCTTCTTCGAGCGTTGGCCAATTGGATTCTGGATTCTCTTGCTCCTTCTAGGACAGGGATGGGCAACTATGGCCCCTTTACAACCTGTGGACTTCAACTCCCAGAATTCCTGAGCCAGCCCTGCTCAGAGTTGACGTCCGCAGGTCAAAAAGGGGTCCATAGTTGCCTGCCTCTGTTCTAGGAATTTGTGATATAATGACCTCCACTAGCCGCAGTGCCTTGAAGAGTGGGAAGCCTAACCAGTTTAAGAAATGAATGGAGAAATCCAGGATATCTTCATGATTACTCTGGAAGGTGAATCCGAGATCAAAACCACAAATAGTGATCTATCCACTCAACTCTATGGCCAAAGGGTCCATTGTGACCAAATGTCCAAATCTGATGCACTATCTACTTCATCTTGATGGATTTGGATTTCGGAGGTACCAACGCTAAAACTGAATGGGTTAGGGATTGAGTAACATTGATATTTGTTCCCAGGTTAAGTATCCCACTTTTGTTTCACGAGAGAAGAGTGAGATGGCCAAATTGGAAGCAAGCATCAGCTCTTGTGTTGAGATGCTTTCTTGCTTGCTTTTTAATTCACATGTCCTTCCCCATCTTTTCATTGTCTTCCAGCTAATACTTTATCTCATTAGACTTTGGGGCCTGCTGAGACCTATTCGCTTTAACAGGAAAATTTGTAAAATGGATTGAGCCTTTTTTTACTAGTAATCCTTACTGGAGTCCTATCATAGCTATAGCAATGCATCCATCTTTTACCATAGTGTTAGCATATCTGGATCTTTATTGATATCCCCTGTCAAATATTCATGTGGGTTGAATAGCCGATTGGGTTTTGATGAGCTGATGAATAGCCAGGGATAGTCAACTTTGGCTCTTTTATGACTCGTGGACTTCAACTCCCAGAATTCCTGAGCCAGCTAAGCTGGCTCAGGAATTCTGGGAATTGAAGTCCACGAGTCATAAAAGAGCCAAGGTTGACTACCCCTCGAATAGCCAATGGGACATATTGCTGAGCGCGGTGGCTCAGCAATTAAGACATAGGACTTGTTGGCTAGAAAGCTGGAAGCCCAAAGTTTGAGACCCAAGCTCCATGTGACAGGGTGAGCTCCCTTCCTCACGCCAGCTCCCGCCAACCTAGCAATTTGCAAGCATACAAATGTGAGTAGATAAATAGGTACCACACTTCGGTGGGAAGGTAACAGCGCTCTGTGATGTCACGCTGGCCACATAACCATGGAAATGTCTTCAGACAGCGCTGGCTCAGGACCTTGACATGGAGATGAGCACCGCCTCCTACAGTCAGCAACAACTAGCAGAGTAAAATCCACAGGGATTCTGACAGGAGGGTAAAAAAAAATGCAAATTCCTCCCCTATATCTCCAACTTGCAAGCACGAGGATTTACCAGTGTTGATCAAGGCTCAGTTGGTATGAGCAGAGTTCCCCGAAACGTTGAAGAAAGTACTCTGAAGCTTTTACACCATGGTGTTGTGAAGGAGGAAAACTGCAAATTTCCTGGGACATAAAGTCTATTAAAATCACGCGGATCAGATCCAGTCAGTGTAACTTTGGCGAGGCAGTAAAAATTGGCATTGGCAGGCCATTCAGAAGATGCTGTAAATCTCAGCTGAATTCTAATTCTTATTCTCTAAATAATGGGTTTTAAAATATTTATTCTGCAGTCCTCTCTGTAATCTAGCAGAACTGGAGCTAGGGGGAAAGCGTGTGCATAAGGAAGATACCGACAAAATTACCATTGTCGTTTCAGAACAACTGAAATGGGACCACAGTTCTATTGAAATTCCTATTATTATTCTTATAATTATTATAATTATTTCTGAGCGATGCCACCAGAGTTGCATTTACAGAAAGTAAATCCTAACCATTTGAGGAGTGTGGAATCTGCTGTTGGAGATTCGACCTCCTCCATCCATGCCTGCTCAACCTTTGAGAACGGCAGCCTCAAAGGATGAGTTGCATGTGTGCTATCTTGAACCCAAGACTGAGGTCAAACGTTCTCATATCTCAAAATGCCTTGCATTGTAGCAACTCACTCATGTTGAGCTACAAGTGGGGGGGAGGGGAGAGCCTAAATGGGAAGGGGGGGTAGATATGTGAACAGGCTTTTAGTTATTTGTCCCAACTGGACTCTTTTCCACCCAGGCTGAATCGCAAGGGGGAGGTGAGAGGTGAGCTGCGGTTTCCCCCAAGCAAAAGATTGGGCACTATGCAATATTTGCAGCTTTTTGATAAGATCTGAATTTAAGTTTTTTTTAAACATGTTTTTTTTGTATTCATTTTTAATCTGTTGCTTCTCTCGAAACTCTCAGGAGAAAGCCTGCAGACTTTGAAAAGGGTGCCCCCCCTTCTTTTCTTTTCTTTTTCTTTTTTGCTTTTGTGAAATCAGTGCAATAAATAAAGAAATAAACTTGAACCATGCAAAACCCGTATCCACTACCACTGGCGTAAAGTCCCAATTGCTTCTAACAGTAACTTCTGCTGCTGTTAGTCAACGTCACAATATCACCTTCGCACATGGTACCTTCATGTTTGAATAATAACACTAAAATCCCCACTACCCCAAAGAATGTCAGATGGATTTTTTTTTTTTTGTAATTATGGATAGAATAGGTCCATTAGGATCTATCTGGTGGTCCAAAGCTGTTAGTATCCCTGATACAACTCGGAGGTAGGAACTGTGCTTCTGACATCTTAACGAGTCCATGCAAAGTTGACAATGTTTTCATGAGTTTACAATCCTGCTTTACACACACATATCTTCTTCAGCCTTGTGGGGGAACGTCTAAAGGACTGCATTTTATAGGATGTCTTTGTCAACCATGTGCAATTTACCTGCAGAAGTATATAGCCATGTGTGTGAAGTAAGCCTCAGTTCGGATTAAGGTCATGTGTATATTTCCTGCCTGGAGTGAGTACATGTTGCGCACTTGGAAATCAAGCAATGAATGTGCATGCATGTGTTTTGTGCATAAGTCACACACCAGAAATAAGTGAATAAATCTTTTGCAAGCCATTAGTAAGTCATGTGCAAAGCATGAGTAGACAATGTGATAGTCGCGAGGAAGTCATGTTCAATTTGCAAGTTCATCATAAGCAATTAATGTCAAGCATGAGAAATCCGTGAGTAAAGCAGGCGTTAAACCATGAGTAAAGCATGTGTTAACTATGTGTGACATTTAACTTTTTGAACAATTCTGTGTACACTTTCGTGCCAATCACAGTTACTCTCTTCCCAAAAAATGTGTCTCACATGCTAAGCATGTGAAAACCAAGTGCAAAAATTACCTAAATATATGTGTCAACCATGTGTCAACCCATGTCTACACCATGTGTAAGTCACATGAAAATCCACATGTAATACATGTCAATACTAATTAAAGCATACACACACATGAGCCAATATTTGCTCATAGTGATGGAAGTGTATTATGATTTTCAGTCATTACGCCTTGTACTGGAACAGCATATCTTGTCTATTATCCTCAAGTTATTATCTTTTAGTTAACCAGTATCTTTAAATCAAGCCACGAGGTTTTCTCTGTCTATATCTGAACAGCAGGTACACATTCTAAAGTTCTGGAATGTGTCAAGACCATGTACATTTCTAATGCCCATGTGAAATAAGGATCTTTTTTTTTTAAAAAAAAAAAACCAGTTGGAAACCATGTATAAACTATGTGTAAACAAGGCATTAACTTTGTGTAAAGCACTTGTAAACACTGTGTAAAGTGCATGCCGGACAAAGTGCAAACTCATTAAAAAGCATATGCAAATTCATTATAAAGCACAGGCAGACCAAGGTGTGAACTTGGTGTAGATCATGTGAAAAAGCTCTGTAAAAAGCATGTGTAAGCAGAGTGCGACTATTTGCCAACTGTCACACCATGTCAAGTATGTGCAAAAGAAAAAAACAAAAAAAAAATGGATGTAAATGATTTGTGAAGCACATGTAAGCCAAATGTAAAATAGTTGTAAAGTGTGTGTGTGTGTGTGTGTGCTGCAGAGAATCTGGCTTTTTGCAAAACCAGATGTAAACAATTCATTAAGCATGTTGAAACAGAGTGTAAACTCTATGGAAAGCATGTGGAAAGTCATTGTTAGCTGGGCATCAACACTGGGTATTATAACCCTTGAGAAGTTTTAAAAATGCTGTTTGAACCAGATGGTTTTAACAGAGTTGCAAACTCCCCCTTATGTTTATGTAAACCAAAGTGTAATCTTTTGGAATAAGAGTATGCAAACAAATTTTGCAAACCTATCTTGCAAAATAAGAACAGACGGTAAAAGGTGAATCTCCAGGCTTTACACAGATTTTACACCTTGTCTGCACATGTGACTATTTGTGCAAACTACTGATTAGTATGCACCGTGTCAATCCTGTAAAACTTGAGGGAGGGGGAATGTATTATTGTTTTTCCCCCCAAGGGAAGAGTGTGAGTGATTCCTGATGGAGTGGGTGGCTGAGGTCTGTGCTCTTAGTTGCCATCAGCAATCATCAGAGGAAGGAAGACTTGATATTTGGAGTGCAGGTAGTCCTTGACTTACAACGGTTTGTTTAGTGACCGTTCAAAGTTGCAAGTGACCGATGACCGTTTTCACAACCATTGCAGCGTGCGCTTGGTCACGTGATCAGACTTTGGATGCTTGGCAACTGGTGCATATTGACGAAGGTTGCAGTGTCCCGGGATCATGTGATCACATTTGCAACCCTCTGACAGGCAAAGACAAGGCCAGGTTTGCTTAAGAACCGTGTTGCTAACTTAACAGTTGCAATGATTCACTTAACAACTGTGGCAAGAAAGGTTTTCTTGCTTAGCAAGAGAAATTTTAGGCTCAAGTGTGGTTGTAAGTCAAGGTCTACCTGAATTCTCTCTCTCTCTCTCACTCTCTCTCTCTCTCTTTCTCTCTCTCTCTTTCTTTCTTTCTCTCTCTCTCTCTCTCTTAAAGAGCCATCTCCCACCTATTGTCTTCCAGAAGGGCCAGGCTACAATTCTGAAAGTCCAATGATGGGAATTGTAGTCTGCCATTTCTGGAAAGTGCCCAGTTGGGGAAGATGGGTTTAACTCTGCATTGTTGAGTGATTTTAGAGCATATCTTCTATTAGAGGTAGAGCTTGTCACTTCCATTACCACAAAGATTCTGGGATTAGCGATGCCCTGATTAGGCAGAAATCCACGTGGTTCAGTTTTCCCATGCCTGCTCATCGAGAGGCAGGGAAAGGCCAGTTAACGTAGTTGCCTGCTACCGAATGAAGGGCGCCCTGAAGCAGGGAGCAAAGATGCAACTCACAATTAGAAGCACATGTAATTATCAATAGGCATTAGTGAATTGATTGTCTTAGCAAAGAGTACCTTATCTAAGCTAAGCTAAGTCAGGTCTGCTTATTTTCTGGATGGGGGAGTCCTCTTTTCAGGTGGCCAACTCACTGCAGCCATCTCGCCAAGGGACGAAGATGGAAAGAATGTCAAAGAAACAGTGGCAGATAACATTTATCGCATGGAGTTATCCCACAGGGAATTTTCTGTGGCAACTTGTCCTGCGGTGGTTGGCTGCAGTGAGTTGTTCTGCGGTGGGTTGGCTACAACAAGTTGGCTGTGGCGAGATGGCCGTGGGGAATTGTCCCATTCCGATGTCAAACCACTCCAGTCCTGCTAAGTAAACTTAATCAGGGAGTCCATGAGCTTACCAAGAGTTGAGGTTAACTTGAAAGAAAATTTAGCAAATTGATGAGGCCCTAATAGACAAGTTGAGAACTTGGTAGACCTCTGTTGCTGAACCTCAACCACCCATTTTCTTCACCAGCTCTTGTCCGAATCTGTTGGACAAGCTCTTGTCCGAATCTGTTGGAGCTCTGATGCAGCAGCAGCTCCAGAGTTCTAGGATCTCCAGTGTATCATTTGGTAATGATGCCTATCCTTGTTAGTCGCGTGGGTAGTTAGATTGAAGTCTTGGGCTGGAGTTGCCTACCAATGAGGAAGAATGAGACAGAGGTGTGCAGATGCAATGAGAAAACCTCTACGGGTGAGACCATTGATAGCCTGATCATCTGTCACAAAACATGCAGAAGGGTTGGAAAAAAAATCTGGAAACTTTTGTGATAATGTCAGAGAGATATAGAAGGAACCACTAAATGAACAAAGCATTCTGGGAAATAGAGCCAAAAAAAAGAAGTCCACCCCCACCCCTTTAGTTGCAGAGCCTCTGAACAGAAAGCATAAATAGCATAGCTAAGCATAAGGCACACTAGACTTAGTCATGCAGGATAAGCTCTCCTTCACCTTGTTCTACCTAGTTCCCAGCTGTTTAAAGGCCTGGGACCATCTTCACTGCAAAGGATGAATCCCAGATAAAGCAACTGGATTTCAAGGCTACCATATCTGGTCTGCAGAATTGCAGGCGACCATTAGAAGAAAGCAAAGGGACAATCGGTGTCATCTTGCGATTGTTCAGAGTTGCACATCCCAGATATGGCATGCCTAGTAGATTAAAGCAGAAGAAACATGGTAGAAGAGAAAGCAAGGTAAAGAAGAGTCAGCCCAGCAAGGTAGAAAGAGGCTTGGTAAACTAAAGAGCCAGGTATATAAAGGCTTCATAAGGTGCAGTGATTGGGCAGATTCATAGAGGATGGATCAGGCCCCAGTAAGATAAGAAAGCTAGGAAATTGCAGTGATAACCAGGTAATAGCAGAAGTTTAGAATTTCCCCTCAATTCAATGTATCTTTGTAGCCTGGTTCTGATAGCCCTAAAGGAGGGGTCTTCAAACTTGGCCCTTTTATGACTTGTGGACTTCAACTCCCAGAATTCCTCAGTCAGGCACGCCAAGTTTGAAGACTCCAGATCTAGAACAATGGCTGGTGCCATCAATGGAAGACTAGAAGTAACAGGAGATCTTCATCTGGTCCAGGAAAACAATTCCTGGTCCAGGCAGAGGTGCCGAAGTGAATGACCCAACCTGGAGAAGGGAATGAGCAGATGTAGGAAAGGGCAACCATGTTTGATACCAGGCCAATTGAGTCTACCCCCTCCATCAATGGTCCCACACTCTGTTCCTGTCACAAAGGTTAGTGGGAAGGGCAGCAGGACAGGGGTGGGGGCATGTTAGTGGATGCTGTACCTCAACACTAAAATATATAAAAAAGAGAGAAAATATTGTAAAAAAAAAAGAAAATACTTTTATTGCAAGCAAAATGAACAAACCACCTTGTCTTCCATCTCATGCAGGCCTGCCAAGGGCCACACCCATTGCAGGAGAGCCGTACCCGTCCCAGAGGCGTGGGATTCGAACACACCTCCAGCAGAGGGGTTCGAATCCATCGCCTAAAAGGGGGGAGGGATCTTTGCGGAAGAATTCCTGAGTCTTTGGGTTATTTTTTTAATTTATTTATTATTTTTGCCAAATCCATGAGAGAGAAAAATAAAATTACAAATGAAAGTACTAAAATAATCCTTTTTTCAATAAAATGATAGAAAACCATGAAAGAGAGTGATGTGTTCGTGTCGAAGTATAAATTGTGGTAATTTGCGTGGCTTATTTAAGTGTGACCTATTGACTAAACCACATTTAGCCGGCTTAACCCTAAATGCTAAGAGACAAGCAAGCCATATTTAGATTGGATGCTTCTTATGAACCCAGCCTTTACTGCAGCAGCTAAGGTATCCTTACAAGAATGAATTAATTAAAAAAAAAATAAGAGTAACCACATCTACACACACGCGCACACACTGAGTGCCATAAAGTTTAAGTTATGGCCACCCCTTTCAAAAACTTGAATTTATAAATACGTTGATGGCTATTATTTTCCCCTAAATTCTTCCTGGAATATGTTCAAACTAAGGCTGGATATATTTTTTACTACTGCCAAGACGCGTAAGAAAAAATGATGTTGGATTTTTATCATTTATCACATGTCGGAAGGATCATTACATTTTACACTGAACGAAACATAAAACATTTCTAAAAACGGTTCTTACATTTCTTTAGCAGCTGGTACATCTATTAAGAGGAGAAAAACAGATTAAGTGAAAATGTTGGGTTAGTAGCTCAATCTTCAGGTAGAAGTTTTATTTCTTTTTCTTTTCTTTTCCAGAACTTTCTCGTGGGTGATATTTGCATATTTTTACCTCCATACCATCACAAAATTCTAATTCCATATAGTACACATGTGATATACACATGTGTGGTTAATATCTGATCCCAGACCCACTAAACTGCAAAATAACCACATAGGCTTGGCTGGCCACATGTGCTGGACTAGAATATGGTGATTTCCTGGTAGTCCTTGACTTACGTCCGTTCACTTAGCAACTATTTGAAGTTCCGACAGCCTCTCTCCAAAAGTTTTATTACCCAATTCCAAAGTTCTAACATCTGCCCCCCCCCCCAGTCATGTCACTGCATTTTGGCCATTAGGCCAGCCTTTACAGTTATTTGCAGCACCCTAAGATCACGTGAAAATGATTTATGATGTTTATTTCTGAAAACCGGCATTTACTTCTGGTTTCCGTAGCAAACTATGGGATCGCTGAATGACTGTTGCATTTGCTTAATAACTGCTCCCAAAAAGGTCATAAAATTAGGACCAGCCACATGATGACCTGCTTTACGAATATCACAACTTATGACCCTAATCGTGGGGTCCAATTACAGAGGTAACTCAAGGATTACCTGTACATTTCAGTTTGTTATACAGACGGACACTGTAGAAAAACACGACTGTGCCTATCAGAAATTCTTTTTTTTTAAAAAAATCAGTTACTTCTATGCTGCTCATAACAGATTTATTTTACACCACATTTGTAGGTTGGGAGCTCCTGTAGGCCTGAAAAGGGGATTGGAAACCATACAAATGAGAAATGTAATTTAGGGATTTGATCATTAAAGGATGGGCGTGCAGAGTGGTGGGGAGAATTCCACATAAAATTTTTCACTATTTCCTTAACTACACTTCCCAGTGGTTCTAAAATTGGCATGAAGCATGTTTGTTGTCTTTAAAATGCATTTCAAATCCAAAAGGAAAAACAAGCTATTAACAACCTAAATAATGCAGAAAGTCCAGGAATTAATGGTATTTAATGTAGAATTATATCGCTTCATCAAATCAGATCTCTTTAGGGTCAGATTGGAAAATCAAGTTTTAGTAAGAACATTAGCCATATAGATGGATACACAGGCATTTAACTACCACAGGCAGACAAGACTTCTATTCCCTTTAATCCTGGACTTCTTCATGTGGATGAGAAAGAGAAAATGTACTCATACTCAGCTAAATATTGCTTGACTTCTTCTGTATTGTTCAGGTCCTAATCACACACAACACAGAAAGATCAAAGAGGAATGTAGAGTATAAATTCCCTTTACTTTCTCACTCTTCATACTCAAACAGACTGATAGATGTATGGTAGGTGCTATTCACTGGATAGCCTAGGTCAGGGGTAGGCAACCTTGGCTCTTTTATGACTCGTGGACTTCAACTCCCAGAATTCCTGAGCCAGCCACGCTGAGGGGAAAGGGAGAGGTTGCCATGCTGAGCCATGCTGGCTCAGGAATTCTGGGAGTTGAAGTCCACGAGTCATAAAAGAGCCAAGGTTGCCTACCCCTGGCCTAGGTTTATCTCAAGCTATAAATGACATTCCTATAGTGGATAGCCTTGGTTGATCTTGGAAGCTAAATGGGACTGGATTGAATTAGTAACCTGATTGGGCCAGGAAATTCCTAGATTATAGAAGAAAGTGTGTGTGTGTATATAGAAAGAACAGATGATAGAGATATAGAGATAGATCTCAGAGGAAGCCACTTCCCTGGAAGGTTGGTGTTCCCCTTGACAGGACATTAGCAAAATGGGTTTTGCAGGGCGAAGGATTAATCTTGGGATGTAATTTATTATCCAATCTTGTTGAATCAGTAGAAGAAGATTAAATTCCTGCACCACATACAAGGATACACAGACATACTCACAGATTAACTATTTTCATTTACTGCCAATTTAAAGCTGGCAAAAAAAAAATCAACCTT
>NW_015389417.1:13244-61671 GCF_001527695.2 Protobothrops mucrosquamatus | reverse complement strand
TGCAGTTGTCAAAAATTCCTACAGTTGGGAATCCCCCCCAACTTTGATCTATGATCTTGTGGGACAGTAAATAACATATCTTAATCTTCTATATGACTTCCTTTCAGGCTTTTTAAAAAAATGCTATCCCTTCTCTGAACTTAACCCTCCTCTCTCAATCTTGCCTTGTAAGACTTTGTTTCCAGTCTCTTTTAAAAAAAGGGGTGAGATGGGTTAAGTTTTCTAGAATCCAGAGCAGCAGAAATTCTGTATTTCAAAATGTTTTCCCCTAGCAAGGTCTTTGGAGAGAAGGAAATTTTAAGATTTTGAGAACGAAGGTTGCTACAAAGGAAAGAACATATGTCAGTGTTTAGAAATATAATCCATTTTATTTGTGTACACAATCCTGACTCACCAGTTGCCAGGCAGTGGCTGTGTGCTGCTAGGCTATTGTGTGGAACAGACATAATGAAAGATTCCACTTTCCGTAAAATAACCTTTCCCTCCCTAAACTGACTCATTAAAATGCTACTAAGAATAGGTCTTTGCATCAATATTGAAACAGGATGGTATCATCTTCATTTCCCTCTTTCCCAGAACATTATTCTGTTGCTCTATCAATGAGGAATAATTGCATTTTTTTCAGAATGGAACTATTGCCAGCATCCTGGAAGTGAAAGGCGTTTTATTACATGCTCATTCCTTTCACACGTCTTATTAAGCCAGAATATGATTGTCTAGTTTCAACTTAGTATGTTGTATGAATCCAAAGGAGAAGTTCAAATTACTGATCTGTGGTTTGTTGGCTGAGTTTAATTGCTTAGTGTGATATATGAACTCAGCCACTTGTTCTAACAGTGTTTCTGTTTGGCTGGCTGGGGAATTCTGGGAGTTGAAGTCCTCACATCTTCAAGCTGCCAAGGTTGAGTAACACTGTACATATTGTAGGTTAGCACAATATTTGAACTTAGCTTGCATATAAGTCTACTCAAATAAGTTTATATCTTATTATAAAAAGCAGCACAATCCTTTATTTGGAATGTAAGTGTGAATCTGAGGTAGAAGATCTCTTAGCCTCCTGAACTACTACTTGGCCTTAGTTAAGCTTTCAATAATTACTTTTTTTTAAGAAGCAGATCCTGAAAATGTTTTGATTGCATTGACACAAAACAAATTACCTAAGTTTCCCTGAACCATGAATAAATGAGTTAACCAGTGATCTGGCACCCCAATGGCCCAAGCTGGTATAACTTTACAAGTTGTCGCCATTTTACTTTCATTTGCAATGGCTGGTTGGTGAAAAGCTCTCCCAATGAATTGGTGGTATTGTGCTGCAGCTTCTCATCTTTGGATGCCTCTGTCTTGAGATTGGAAGGATTAACTTGGTACAGAGTTCTTTCTTTAGCTGGCTTGAGGAGTCCTGGGATTACCTAAAATATTATATTAACTACAGACCAGTTGATTTTGCCCTTCTCTATACTCACTGTTTTATACTCAACCCTTTAATGGGATTTCAACCTACAGGCTTTGTACTTGATGATTTAGCTTTAGAGCTGTTTTGGTCCCATCACTGGTACTTTGCAGGAGGGAGGTCTTACAGAACCTATGGAGGTATCTTTCCTTTTCCCCCTATATGTTCTCATACTAGAGAGAGTTGTGACTCTTATTAATTTGGACTTCATTTTAGAGACCTCAAGACTGCCTGCCTTTTAAGTCACTTGTCACTGTATGATGAGACTGCATTTTTTTCCATTTCTATCTATTCTTGCTTGGATTTACCTTGGGACCAAAAACACTTTAAACTCTTTCCAACTTCATTAAATATATAGGCAGCCTAGGCAATTTCTCCCATTCTCCATTGAGCAAAGGACTTGAGTATCATATTGGAAACAGTTTTGACCATTAAGAGCTAAAATACGTAATTCTAGACAGGGGCCATACAAATGTGTACTTGTTTCTTCTTGGCAAGCTTTGGAAATGTTATTCAAGCAACCTAACACTCTATAGTTGCTAAAAGCAGAGTACAGCATATATACATTCGACAAAGTAGACCACAACCTGCTGCTTAGTAAGCTAGAAAAAGATGGGATAGCGGTAGACAACACCACCACCAGATGGATCTGTAGCTGGCTGACAAACCATACTCAATGAGTAGTCCTCAATGTACTATATCCACATGGATAGAAGTAAGTAGTGGGGTACCACAAGGCTCCGTCTTGGGCCCAGTACTCTTTAATATCTTCATAAATTACTTAGATGAAGAAATAGAAGGGGAACTCATCAAATCTACAGATGACACTAAACTGGCAGGAATAGCCAACAACCCAGAAGACAAGCTCAGGATCCAAAAAGATCTTGACAAACTTGGACAATGGTCCCTATCCAACAAAATGAATTTTAATGTGGAGATAAGCAAAGTTTTACATTTAGGCAGGAAAAATCAAAGGTATAAATACAGATTAGGTGAAACCTGGCTCAAAAATAGCAACTGTGAGAGGGACCTTGGAGTCCTAGTGGATGATCATTTGACTATGAGCCAGCAATATGCAGCAGCAGCCAAGCAAGCTAATACAATGCTGGGTTGTATAAACAGCGGCATAGGATCAAGATTATGCGATGTATTAGTACTGCTTTATAAAACCCTAGTAAGACCACACCTGGATTACTGCAACCAATTTTGGTCATCATATCACAAAAAAGATGTTGAGACTTTGGAAAAAATTCAGAGAAGAGCAACTAAAATGATCAAAGGCCTGAAGACTAAAACATATGAATAATGGCTGCAGGACTTGGGTTTGGCTAGTCTAAAGAAAAGAAGAAATAGGGGAGACATGATAACAGCATTTGAGGGGCTGCCACAAAGAAGAGGGCATCAAACTATTCTCAAAAGCACCAGAGGGCAGGACAAGAAACAATGGTTGGAAACTGACCAAAGAGAATTAAGGTTAAACTTCCTAACAGTGAGGACAATTAAACAGTGGAACAGCTTGCCTGTTTTTAAGAAGAGACTAGACAGTCACTTGTCTGAAATGGTATAGGTTCTCCTGCTTGAGCAAGGGGCTGGACTAGAAGACCTCCAAGGTCCCTTCCAGCTCTATCCTATTCTAAAACAATTCAATGATGGATTTGAACCTGGATTTTCCCAGTTCTACTCAACACTTTAATTATTATATAGCAGCAATTATGGCCAACACAGCATTGGCATGTACAGTAGTGGCCAAAATTGTGGAAACCTTTTGGGAAAAGTGTACATTTGAGGTTTGATGGCTAATAACACCACTTTCTTTTGGAGTAGTACCATACAATGATATATCAGCGGAAAGATAATGTAATCAAGAATGTAATACAACAAAGTTTGTTCACTTATCTGTATTCTATGAAACGTTATAGCCAAATAACCAGAAAAAGGAAGCACAACTTGCTTAGGTTGATATCAGGTAGCTTTCCTTCATCTGATTGTAGCCAATGAGCATGAGTGTTTAGAGAGCCAATCAGGTGTCATCTTGGAGGTCATTGACAAAAAGTAAAAAATAAAAATAAAAAAATGAAATAGCAATTATAATGCCATCTTGTGGCCACAGAACATCAAAGCATGTGGCCAGTGGATCCAGCTAATTTTACTTCCTAGAAGATAGCCCAATCTCACAAGGGATAAATGAAATTAACCTTTTTTTTTCAAAATAAAAAATAATATATTGTTTATATAGCCAACATGCAAGGAGACATTACAAAGTTGTTATTGGAGATTTCTTTCTTTCCCCTGTAAAAATCACAAAGTGTTCATTTTAATTCTTTCACTTGAGACTAAGAAACTTTGCAGAGTAGGATCATCAAACTGCGAAGTGCTTAGTGTTTCTCAACCTTGACAATTTTAAGGCATGTGGACTTCAGCTCCCAGAATTCCACAGCCAGCAATGCTGGCTGTGGAATTCTGGGAGTTGAAGTCCACATGCCTTAAAATTGTCAAGGTTGAGAAACACTGGAAGCCTTAGAGCAGTGATGGCGAACCTTTTAGAGACCAAGTGCCCAAACCGCAACCCAAAATCCACTTATTTATCGCAAAGTGCCAGGGCTGCATCAGCATTGTGGTGCCTTCATGGGGGGGCAGGGAGGCGCCTCTGAGTGCTGCCTCTGGCACGCAAAAACCGGGGGCACAAAAATGGGCCATCGTGCTGCAAGGCGCAAAAACGGCCGTGCCGTGGGGTGCAGATACAAGGCGCTGTACCATGCAAGAACGGGGCAGGGCTAGTGAGTATCACGCAGGCACTAGCCCTGCCCCATTTGCAGCACATGCGTGCTCGTGGCCTTGTGCACGCATGCACGCATGTAAAATGCTTACCCCTCTCTTTTCTTCCAGTCCACCAATCAACAATGGTTGGTGACCTCTGCTCTACCCCCTCTACTCGAGCCTGCTAGCTGGCCGCTTTGCCTCCTTTGTGCTGGGCGGGGCTCCTGCTCCAGGTGGCAGTGGTGGCCTGATGCACCTGCTGTTGGCGGGGGTGGCACGTGTGCCAATAGAGAGGGCTCTGAGTGCTGCCTCTGGCACGCGTGCCATAGGTTCGCCACCATTGCCTTAGAGGAAGAGGAGGAGGAGAAAGAGGATGAGAGGGAAGAGGGGAGAAAGAAGAAGAAAGAAGAGGAAAAAGAAGAAAGAGGAGGAGGAGGAGAGGGAGAAGGGGAAAAAGAAGAAAGCAGAGGAGGAGAGGGAGAAAGGAGGAGGCAAAGAAAGAAGAAGAAAAATATGGAGGAGGAAGAAGAGGAAGGACAACAACAACAACAGGGGCCCTTCCCCCGGCCAAGCGGGGGCTTCTTCAATCCTCCGCTAAGGCGACGAGCCCTCATCCTCCGCCAGCTAGCAGGAGCAGGAGCAGACGAGGGGGAGGCGGAAGAGGGAAACCCGTAAGCAGCGAGGAGGGGGAAGAGGAAGGGAGTGGGGGGGGGGGNTCCAATGCTGCGGCGGCAGTTGTCTCCCAAGCCGCCGCCTGATTTTCCGCCGAGTCGTGGACCAGATCCTCCGGATATGGCCCAAGCTCCGTCAGGAACCTCTCAGGGTCCATCAGTCGCCTGGGACGGAACCATCTAAGCGGTTCCGTCTCCCTGCGGCGAGGGGGAGCGGTCCGGAAGTCCATCCTTACGAGAGAAGTGTTTCTCAACCTTGACCATTTTAAGGCATGTGGACTTCAACTCCCAGAATTCCACAGCCAGCAATGTGGAATTCTGGGAGTTGAAGTCCACATGCCTTAAAATGGTCAAGGTTGAGAAACACTGAATGGAGGAGGAGGAGGAGGAGGAGGAGGAGAAAGAGAATGAGAGGGAAGAGGGGGGAAAGAAGAAGAAAGAAGAGGAAAAAGAAAGAAAGAGGAGGAGGAGGAGAGGGAGAAAGGAGGAGGGAGAAGGGGAAAAAGAAGAAAGAAGAGGAGGAGAGGGAGAAAGGAGGAGGCAAAGAAAGAAGAAGAAAAATATGGAGGAGGAAGAAGAGGAAGGACAACAACAACAGGGGCCCTTCCCCCGGCCAAGCGGAGGCTTCCTCAATCCTCCGCTAAGGCGGCGAGCCCTCATCCTCCGCCAGCGAGCAGGAGCAGGAGCAGACGAGGGGGAGGCGAAAGAGGGAAACCCGTAAGCAGCGGGGAGGGGGAAGAGGGAAGGAGTGGGGGGGGGGCAAGGCAGACGCCAGAAGACTCGGGAGGCAGCGGCAGGCGAAGGGCCATCGGCGGCGAGGCCGAGAGCGCGGAAGGAGGCGAAGGCGAGCGCCCTTGGCAGAGGGTAGCGGAGAAAGGGAGCTGCTGTTGCTGCTGCGCGGAGCCGGCGCTGAGCGGCCGGGGGCCGGGATGGGCTGCGGCGGGAGCCGCGCCGATGCCATCGAGCCGCGCTATTACGAGAGCTGGACCAGGGAGACCGAGTCCACTTGGCTGACCAACACGGACGCCGAGCCTCAGCAGCAGCCGCTGCCCGCCGCCGGCCCGGAGAGCGGCGACGCCGAGGCCGGCCTGAAGGGCCCCGGTGAGTCGGGAAAGCGTGGGGTGGAGGGCCGCCCTTCCGCCGCCACTGCGGCTGGCTGCCAAGCGGGGCGATTGCTCGGAACCCCGCTGTCGCCGCCGACGGGTTCCTCTCCCCCCCCCAATCCCCCGTCTGAGCCCCGGAGCCGAACAGGGATCCTACCTGGAAAAAGCAGGGGGCAGGCTGCAAAAATAGCCGCCGTGCTTTGCATCGCTCCAGGCAAATGCTGGCGTTATTTTGGGACATTCCCATTGCTTGCCTAAGAAAAGTCCTGGCTCTGCTGCCTTGGCGGCAGTTTAGACAAGGAATCCGAGTTTCCCTCTTTGGGACGCTGTTTTCAGAGCTGTCTCAGGGCAGCAGAGGTACTTTTCTTGTTGGCCTTCAGATGTTGTGGGAATCTTCACTGGAAGCTTTCAAGAAGAGACTGGATTGCCTGGGTCTCCTGCTTTGGCAGGGGGGTTGGACTAGATAACAGACAAGGTCCCTTCCAACTCTTGTTATTCTAATTCCAATTCTTTTCTTCCAGAAAGGAGGGGAAAAATTGGTGGCAGCCTACCTTGACTGCACATGCTTGCCTGGGGTTAACTTAGCTATAATTTACTTAGTGCAATTTTGGGGTTTCTTGTGATACAGCTATAAATTCTTTGCACATTTGCCAATTGGATTTAATGCTAGGCCAGTATTTTCTCAACCTTGGCAATTTTAAGAAGTGTGGACTTCAACTCCCCAAATTTCCCAGCCAGTAATGCTAACTGGGGAATTCTGGGAGGCGAAGTCCACACCTCTTAAAATTGCTAAGGCTGAGAAACATTCTTAGCTAAAGTATGGTTGACTAGATTGCAAATTAGCATATAATATAAACACAGTCACAGCTGATATATGTTATATAGCTTGGGAACAGCGTGTATATCTAACTTTTATGTTTATATCTCTCTATCCCTATCACTGGGAACCTTGAGAATTGTGAATAAAGTCATTCATCTATTTGAAACCCTTACGATGCAAGCTGTGTGCAAGATAGTATCAACTCTTCACCACCACAACACAATTAGCAATTTTTCTGAGGCCACTTTCAAATGAGTGCTAGTGGTTGTATAAAATAACCTCTATTCTGTAAAAGTAATGTTTGTAGCTAAGATAAAAATACTACACTGAGGTCAGATACTGTAGAGTAGAGTAGAAACTGGAAGGATCTTCTAGTCCAGCCCCCTGCTCAAGCAGGAGGATCTTTACCATCTCAGACAGGTGATTGTCCAGTCTCTTTCCAGCGATGGAGCGCCCATGATTTCAGGGAGTAAGCTGTTCCACTGATAGTTTCAGAGCTATACTACTGGTATGAACTTGTAGCTGAAATCCAGCATAAACTATGAAATATTATTAAAACTTGCTCAATACAAGGACAATTTCCCTCACTTATATTTCACTAATATGCAACATATAGCCTGTCCCCAAAGAGTATCTTGCCTTTAGAATGAGCCCATACTTGTGATTTTCTTTGTACTGCTTTTTTAAAAACTTTAATATCACCTATAGGTAGTCCACAACTTATGACTGATCACTTAGTGACTGTTTGAAGATACAATACCCAAAAGATATTTATGACCTGGATCCAAAATTCCAATGCCCCCCATCACATGTCTGTATTTTGGGCATCTGGCAACCAGCATACATTAATGGCTGTTTGCAGCATCCCTTGGTCACATGACTGCAATTTTTGATGTTTTTGCTCAAAACTAAGATATACTTCTGATTTCCAGCAAAAATGCCACAGGACAAACAATGGATTCATTTAAAGTCTGTTGCAAAAAATGTAATTGTCAGGTCCAGTTATGGTCATAAGTTGAAGACTACCCATATAATATTTTTAAAGCATAATTCTGAATATTATTAAATCTTCACTAAAGGACACAAACTCTCTGCATTTCTATCCCAAATAACAATTTTCTGAAATGGCAAGATGCCCTGTTTTCATATTGTTAAAGTATTGTCATTGCTTATGTAAGGATACAAGGACATGCTGAAAAGATATTTCAGAATATAAATAGATATTTTACCAAGCAGTTGCGTAATGTAGAAAAAGTTAATATTTTCATAGGACATGAAATATGGTGGAGTGGCAAAAGTGTTTTGATTGAGAAAGTGTATATGTATCATGAGAACAAGGATCACAAAAAAAGACTAACAATTTGTTCAAAATAAAAAGTGTTCCTTAGCAGTACTTTAAAAAAAACTATTCAAGATCCCAAATGTTCATCACATTATAAGATAAATTTTAGGTGGGATGTCTGATTTGGATTCCAAAGTTTCACTTACGTTGTAAAAGTGTCTAGGATTTTGGAAGTTTATTAGATGACTCCTGTAAGAAGCTGAAATAAGTATGAAAATGCATTATGAATCCCTATTAAGAGTTTTCACTCCATGCCAAAAACCGTCCCACTGAATTGTGTAGCATAAAATAATCTGGCTGACTTTCCACATTTGACTGTTTTGTGACAAAAGTTTCCATAAAAACGCAGTCTGAAGTTGTTTCCTTGCAATTTTTTCATGTGAAAATTCACGTCTCATGTACCCAAAGAGAACCAGATAAGGACAGATAAACACATCTGAACATCTTTAGATACTTCTTTTGGCTTCATTTTCTTTGTTCCCCAATTGTTGTTTCTTGCTTATGCATTGAGGATTACTGCTGAGCTGTGATCAAATCTGACATATTGGAAGAATATGATCTATTGACATGCTTGAAAAATGTTTTATTCATTTGGCTTAGTCCACAATACCACCTTTGTAAAGCTTGTTTGGTTTGAAGTATTCTGCTTTCTTACATTAACTTTTAGCACCAGAGATAGGATTGTATTTTTTCTCTCTATTGTAGATAGGCCAGAGAGAAATACAAATCTGCCGTAATCAGAAAAGGGGTCCTTTGTAGGAAACATTTTTATGCGATCCTTTGAAATAATCTCAATCTGTTTGGTTTTCCAACAAATATCTGTATATTAATCCCTAAAATTTAGAAATTTAGAAATTTAATACAAATAATAAAAGTAGAATTGGATTTTTTTTTCTTTTTGTGGACATATTAGTCTTTTGTGAGCATGTATGTCATAATGACGTACAATGTTGCTGTATATATCAAATAATGTTCTTTCTTCACCATTTTGGTTGTCAGTCTAAAGTAGTGTTCTGCCTGGCCTGGAAAAACACTTTTATTGTTCCAGAAGACAGAATATAAAGGATGGTCTGAATATCCTGAACAATCAATAACATCTCCTGTCTGCTTTTGTAGCTACTGCTATCACTTGCTAAAAGTAATATTGACTTTAATTTCTCCAGAAGACTCTTCAGAACCAAGAAACAAAACAAACATTGAAAGAGATATATTACCTTTATCAAAAGCTTTTGTTTTGTACAGGGAACCTGAACAGATGGTTATCTTAACTTGGCCTGATAAAATGAAAAATGCACAAAAGTGGTAGATGTAA
Source organism: Protobothrops mucrosquamatus (assembly GCF_001527695.2). Lineage (NCBI taxonomy): Eukaryota > Metazoa > Chordata > Lepidosauria > Squamata > Viperidae > Protobothrops > Protobothrops mucrosquamatus. The sequence goes on along the minus strand of NW_015389417.1, from coordinate 52,216 downwards.
TCATTAAAATAGGCTGCAAACATTCTTACTGTAATCTTCCTGATTATGGCCAACATCGCTTTTCATTTGGTTGATAGCAATCTGCTGAGATATCTAGAAATATGACCACTTTGCTGTGCGTAATGTGCATACAGTATACAGGTTGATAATTGAAAATATATATTATTGGCTTGCTTTCTTAGATACCCCACTGAACTTATACTCCAGCTCAAAATCACCCAAAGCAATTTGAACTGGTGAATAACAGTATGTACTAAGCATTACATAACTTTGGAGGCCAACCAGTCAAATCTGGTGCCTAATACAGAAATCCACTGCTATGTTATCCCCAATGGGATGCTTAAACTTCTCTAGCAAAGAAGAGTACACCCTTTCTCAAGGAAGATTTTTGGGAGAACAGCTCTTATCATTAGAGTTTTCCTGATACCCAATTGAAATTTACTTCCTTGTAACTTAAGCCATTTTTTTCTTTTCTGAAACATCTTGGAAGAATTGTATCGTATCTTCTTGAAGACAGCTACTATGACTCCACAATCTTTTCCAAGCTAAATATATCCAACAGCTTCAACTGTTCCTCATAAATTTTTCTTTCCAGGTTGTTCTTCTTTGGACACTTTCCAGTTTATCAACATCCTTCCTAAAATTTGGTGCACAGAAGTGGACACAATATTATAGGTGAGGTCTGAGCAATATTTTAGATGTAGGATAGAAAGGAATAATGATTTTTCTTGATCTTGACACTGCTGTTGATGGAGCCTAAGATTTGCATTTTCTTTTTCTTTTTGCTGTTGTGTCACTGTTGGCTAACAGTTTATTATTCACCAAGATACTCAGATCCTTTTTCTAGGTACCCAGCATGGTTCCCCCCATCCTATACTCATATCTTTGATTTTTTTCTATCCAAAGACCAGTATACATTTATCTTGATTGAAATTTATCTTATCTGCCCATTGTCTCAGCTTGTCAATATATTGTCCTTTGTGTCATCTGCAAATTTGATAATATTTTCTAATCCTTCATCTATGCCCTTTATAAATATGGTGAACAGCACAGAGCCTAAAATGGTATCCTATTTGACATTTGCCTTCAACCTGACATAGAGCTAGTGACATATCCTTGTTGGGATGATTATTCAAACAGCTTTATATCTGTCTAATGACAGCATAGGCCAGCCCCATTTGTTCTTAAAACAGTTGGAATGCCTAGCGACACTCTGACTTTCATTTGCCAGTATCTTTTTTTTTTTTTGCACAAGGATTCTAGACCACTCAATGCATTCTAAAAAACGATAGAAGAATGCTAGGCCCATCCTCACTATGCAACATATTCATCCACCAGGAAGATGAGAGAAATCACAGAAAAGGGAAACTAGCTAGACATAGTAATACAGCTTTTCACCAGGATGAAGTTGAGGACAACAGTCATCTGAGGGAGGGCTGGAGAAGACAAAACATGTAAAAGATATGAGAATTGTCTAAACCCAGGCAGAAAAAGCAAAGCACACTAAGTACTTGTTACTTGAAGTGCTTCTTACTGTAATTAAGTTTTAATGGCACCTAGAGTACTTTTATAGTTATTGGATTCTAAATGTGTTTTGAATCCCTTGAAGAAAGCAGATCCCTGATTCTAATCATCTTGATTTTTTTCTCTCTTTCTCTTATGACCTTGGGATTATTTATTGTAAATTGGATCTTTCTTCTCAGCTGTCCCCTGGGAGTCATTTCAAAAGCTGCTCCTGTATGTTTTTTGAGAGGTTTTCATTCAATGAGCCAATTATTCAGGTGGTTTTTATTTTCTGTTATTTTCAGATGGAAAATGAAATAGGTACCAGTAACAAATGGCCTATGGTGGATGCTGATAATTTTCCCTGAGGCGTCCTGTTGGGTTTCGATTAGAGCAGAGCTATAAATTAGGTTAGATAAATGACATAAGATTGTAGAGTGCATCTTTTTGCTGCAATAAAACCACATGATAACAAGCTGATTTATCAGCTCCATTGTAATAATGTATTTTAGCCCTGTCATCTCCCAAACAGTGCTAGTAATCATGTCTTCTTTACTTTTGATTTGCTGTTTTTGTTCTGGAGTACTGCTAGTTCTAGTTTGCACTAAGTGCTTTCTTGCTTCTAGTGTATTGCCCCAGCATATTTGCTTTGCAGCAAATGATTCTTTATCTATACTTCTGTCTAAAATGTATTTCTGTTGACTTATAGCAAGTAACTGGGTTGTACATTGAGATTCATTGGCAATAGGCAAACTCTACAAAGATAGCCATTTCTCCCCTTAATTGCTGAACATCTTTTGCAAGTATAAACTTTGATTTGTTCTCTAACCTCTTTGTGGAAGCTTTTTATAATTGAAGTGCCACTATGGCAGAAGATTGCAGGGGTGAGTTAATTACTTTTTGTTATGAACGTAAGTAATGTGGGAAATATGTCACATAAAGGAAATTAATGATCCTTTACCTACTATGCCCTGGCTATTTACATCTTTAAGCGATCAGTAACTGAGCAAAATCACTTCTAATTCAGTTGAACCATTTCAGTTTAAGACAGATGTGGGTTTCACAACTTAACTGCTAACCTATTCTCATCTGCAGCACATAGAATATGTGCCTTGCAATATTCCCATTATTATCAGTGGTGGGATTCAAATATGTGAACAACTGGTTCTCTGTGTGGATGCCACTTCCGGAAGTCCATTCTGGGCCTGGGCAACAAAAAATTAACTACTGGTTCTGCCGAACTGGCTGAATCTTACCACTGTATATTATGTAATATTCCTTTATCTAGGTTTGTCATTAAAAAACATCCCCAAACAATTGGCAAATCCAACAAAAATGAGAAACATGAACAGTGACCAGATCTTCGTTGCATTCTTCTCTACAGTTAGCATTTTTCTGTTTTGACTTTAATTAATATAACAGAGAGGAAAGAAAAAGAAAACATAATTAACATAGTGAAGGGAGAAAAAACCCTAAAGCAATTACCTCAAGATAAATTGTGTACCTAAGGGTTTCTTGTGCATAAGTATTTCTACAAGAAGGCAGATATGATATAGTTGCTATTACTGACACCTGATGAGATGAAACTCATGACTGGAATGAACTGATGGAAGGATATAAACTATTCAAAAGAAACAGACCCAACAAAAGAGGAGGTGGAGTTGCATTATATATAAAAGATCACTACATCTCTACAGAAATACACAAAACCAAGGATGAAAACCTCCTAGAATCCATATGGGTCAATATAAAAGGAAAAAAGAATGACATTGCTATAGGAGTATACTACAGGCCACCCAACCAAGCAGAAGAAATAGATGAACTCTTTGCTAATCAATTAACAAATGTATGTAGGAAACATACCACAGTAGTAATGGGAGACTTTAACTACCCTGATATCAACTGGGAGACAAACTCTGCAGCAAACAAGAGATTGAACAGATTCCTAACCAACTTAGTTGACAACTTTGTCACCCAAAAGGTAGAGGAGGAAACTAGAGGAAAAGCTATACTAGATCAATTTCTTACTAATAGAGAAGTGATAGAGGGAATTGAAATTGCTGGAACCTTGGGCAAGAGTGACCAACCAGTGTCCTAAACTTTAAAAGAGCTGATTTTAACAAACTCAGAGAGAGTCTAAGCAAAATTTCATGGATAAAAATCCTAAAGGGGAAAACAACTCAAGAAGCGTAGGAAACACTGAAAAATACAATCATAAAAGCCCAGTCCAACACAATACCACTAAGAAAGAAAAACAAGAAATCTTTGTTCCTTGTGTACTGATTGTTGCTATAGCAGATTTTGATCACAAAGCTCACGCTTTCATGATCTTTTGACTTTCCTTGTATTCTTGAGCATAATGATTTGATTGTATTTATTTCCTGGATATATCTCCATGTTTTGTCAATTGTATTCTGCCCCTCTGGTCACATATTTCATGAAAAAACATTTGAAACTCTGTCCATTTCTTCTCCAGTTTTTGCATGGTGTTCTCCATGTTAATGTCAAAGCTATTTGATCAATACCTATTTGACTGCAAATTGCTGATCTTTTTTGTTGACCAAGCAGATAAATAAACCTGGTGTGCTACAAAAGGATCCTCATTTTTTTGTAATGCACAGGGACAAAGTTAGACTTTTGTATCAATTTGTTGTTTTTACGAATTGTTCTATTGTCTTTTCTTTTAAATAACAGTACAGGTAGTCCTCGACTTACAACCATTCATTTGGTTTGAATGGTGACCATTTGAAGTTACAATGGCATTGAAAAAAGTGATTTATGACCAGTTTTCACACTTATGACTGTTGCAGCATTCCCATGATCATATGATCAACATTTGGGTGCTTGACAATAGGCATATATTATCATGTGATCACCCTTTGTAACCTACCAGGCTAGATTCTGAAAAGCAAAGTCAATATGGGAAGCCAGATTCGCTTAATGACCACACAATTCACTTAACAACTGCAGTGATTCACTTAACTGTGGCAAAAAAGATCACAAAATGGGGCAAACTCACTTAACTGCCTTGCTTGGCAATGGAAACTTTGGGCTGAGTTATGGTTATAGATCAAGAACTATCCTGTATTGTTTTGCCTGTATTCTTTCCAAGCCCTTCAACAGTGTTGGAGCATGGATGGCATATATCTACATATTGAAAAGGCCGCTGCCTTTTGCAAGAGTTGTTCCTATTTTCAGGGTGTACAGAATGGCCCTCAGTGTTTACTCTGAGACTTTAAAATCTGCTTTCACTGCTGTGGACATGTCCGATTTCTACCAGCAAACCATCCTTCTGTTCCAAACACGAAGTTTATTTCTGTTGCTGTGTGAAGTGCTAACCGTCACAAGTTTGGCATCACAAGGTGTTTTTTTCCCCCCAAATACCCTAGAATTTCAGGATCTCACATAGCTAAGTCATTTCTTATCATTTGCTAAAAGTTAATAGGCAAATATCTATGCAAACTCTTGGTGTCTACATATGAAGGGGAGAAGAGGTATAAGAATATGTAAATGTAATATAATGGATCTTATGTTAAAACTATCACAGACAAAACAGCATTCTATAAAACAAAATAATTTTGTCAATTTCCTTTTCAGCTGAAAAAATACTATATGTAAAGTAGTAACAAATATTTTGGCTTTCACTCTGCAATTTTGTGTTTTCAGGAATTTTGGAGGACAGCAAATCAACCCAGACCTGCATGGCAAAGTCTTCAATTTCAAGTGGCGTGGCTATTCCAGAAAAAAGAACTCATTGTGCTACACAGTGTGCAAAACTATCAACTCACACCACTGGAAATGCAGCCCAGAAACCACAAAATAGCTTTAAAGCCTCAGAGGTGAGTGTAGGATTACATTCTGTTTATGTGGTGAAATATTAATTGTACAGAATCTAAACCAAATTCAAGGGCTTCTTGACCACCCTCACTGCTATTCCACTATTGCGTTTAAAAACACTTGTGAATTCTAAAGGTAAAACAATTTTGCCATTAGGTACTTTGTGATGTGGTCTGATGTTGCTATAGCAACTAGATTGAGAGAGTAGAGATGGCAAGTTCTAAACAACACAGATGGGAAATCACAAGGTCCAGGAGCAGGATCCCAAACCTTTTAAGAGCAGGGAGTCAAGGATGAGAAGAGAATGATGACTGGCTTGAGGCCAGGAGCTGGGAGGCAAAATGAAGCAAAAATTTCTGCCAATGCAAACATTGGCACAAATACATCAACAAAGTCCTTAGAGCTATAGTCATTTGCAAAACCCACCACCTTTATTGCAGCTGATAATCAACCGATGCAGAGCAAAAAATAGTCTTAGCTCCATGAAACAGGTGACAGTGTGGCATCAGAATGAATCTTCAGATGATGCAGAAGGGCCTTTAATCAAATGCAATTAAACTCTACAGCATTTCTGCAGTTATAAGGAAAAAAGTTTTCAGCTAGGCATTTCTCTCTCTCCATTGGTACAATTATCCTTTATGTTCAGATCTTCTCAGGTTGAAGGAGGCAAAGTAAGGTTAATTTCCCCCATCATTATAGGGAAGTTGGAATAGACAGATTCATTTAGAATTAATTTGTATAAAAATTATGTTTTTGTCTTCAGAGGACTAAACAGCAAAGCCTTGTCACGCATGTTTTCAGGGAGTGAGAATATAGGGTGATTTTAAATGTGATGAAATGCTGAGCCATTCCAATTTCTAAGAATGGTATTGTGCAGTGTATCTTTGAGATTATTGAAGCAAGGGTGGGGGGGAATGTTATTTATTCTCCCCATAAACAATTCCCATTTATAAGTATTGATTGCTCTTTTACCATCTTATATAGATATTTATTGAGAGCAACGAAGATAGCAGGAAAGCAAATAATATGAGGAATGCTTGAAGCCATTGAATGTGTTTAATCTGGAGAAGAAAGGCTGTGAAAAGACATGATAATTGTCTTCTACTATATTCTTACTATACTCCTCCTCTCTGAAGGATTGTCATATAAAACACTGAGGAATTCTTCAGAGCTGTTTGAGAAGACAAAGCAAGAAATAATAGGATTTACATAATCTATTATTTTTACATAATATGTAAGTAGATTGCAGTTAAGACATTAAGCAGTATGTTCTAATAGTAACAGTTGTTCATCAGTCAACCAAACTGCTTGTGAGGAAGTGATTGGCCTTCACTGAAGATGATTTAAAAAGCCAGTTAGTCATCTTTGAGGTATCACATATAGGTAGTCCTCAACTTACAACAGTTCATTTAGTGATGGTTCGCAGTTAAAATGGCACTGAAAAAGTGACGATCGTTTTTCACACTTACAACTATTGCAGTATCCCGATTGTCACATGAGCAAAATTCAGATGCTTGGCAACTGACTCATATTTATGACCATTGCAGTGACCTGGGGTTATGTGATCATCTTTTGCAACCTTCTGACAAAGTCAATGGGAAAATCAGATTCACTTAATAACCGTGTTACTAATTTAATAAGTGCAGTGATTCATTTAACAACTGTGGCAAGGTCGTAAGATGGGGCAAAACTCACTTAACAAATATCTCACTTAGCAACACAAATTTTGGACTCAATTGTGGTTGTAAGTCGAGGACTACCCATAGTAGTACTGCAATGAGCTAGACTAGGTGATCTTCAAGGTCCCTGGTAACTCTTAACATTCTGTGATTGTTTTCTGAACTAAAAAGCTCCAGATCTTTTATAACTTTCATTCTCCCATGGCCACTGGGAGAATTGTCCTTTTGCTTTAGGTTTGATTTTCCCAAATTTTGAGCTGAAATAATTACATTAATAGGTTATGATACCTAATTTAAGACTACAACCTAGGGATTGATCAAGTTCTAGTGCTAATAGAATAGTATTTAATCAGTCTCTTTTTTAAAACTGTTCTCCAATCTTGTTTTTCTGTTTAAGAGATTTACTTCTACAAAACATATTCTAAGCATACATTATATTTTATAAACTCCTTTTCAAACAGGTTAAATGGGACAAGAAAAGAACCACAAAAGAAGTTAGTAGTAACACTTCCAAAACAGACAAATACAAACAAATAAATAGCAACAGAAGAGTTGCAAAGAACGGTATCAATTAAGGAAGCACTGAAAAAAGGTGAATGAATTTTGCAATATCTTGCTGCACTTTACCTGACTGCGCAATGCAGGGATCTGGAATTTCAACATTGACATTATGCTGAATGTGGCGGACAACTGATGCTGAGTGCCTTTGGAAAAATGGTAGACTTTATTAGCTCTGCAGTTCTGCCAGCATTGGAAGCTTTGATACTTGTTCTTGTTTTCTGTGCTTGATGAGCTTGGCCACCAATTAGGAAGTAACCGGTTTGATTTTTACTTTGCCAGTAACTAAGTAAGTAACTTAAGGTAACTTAAGTTAATTTCCTGTGAAGAGAAATGTAAATTGAAAAGCTTCTCAGAAATTAGGGCTTCATGCAACATAAATTTTTAGATGCATGAAAGCTGTTCATTCATACAATCAGGTATTGATTGATTGATGGACTGATTCATTATGTGCCATCAAGACAGTGTGGACTCTTAGAGATCACAAAGACAGATTTCCCCCAGGATGATCTGTTCCAGGCCTGGCTCTTCAGTTCTTCTGGTGGTGCAAAGTTATCATTTAGATTAATTCAATTTAAATATGAAATGTATATAATCTGAAACCAAAATGTGATCACAGCAATCACTGTGTGCAAAATAGCACCCTGAACGATCCTGTCATTAATGTACTGAGATACCACAAGGGAGTTCTACTATTACAGATAACTTGCTGCTACCTAAAATACATGGCCAAAATTTGTGTCACTGTAGATAATTGTGCGATAGGTGTAAAACATTTAAGAATGCAGTATGCTGTTTGGCAAATAGGAAGTTTGCACTGGGTTGTTGTATTATAGCAGTTGATGGTACTTGCTCATTTTTGGGGAAAGTCAATTCCTTTTGCCAATGTGCCACAATATGATGTGTGCCACACAATGTGTCACACAGGACAGGCCTAATTCAACTGTCAGTCTCTCTGACAGCTGCCTAAAACCCAAAGTGATCTTTCCTAAGAATAATTCTCATAAAGTTCTCTAGCATGAAAGGAAAAGAAAGAATTGCAACAAACTGAATTATATTCAAAGTAGAAATAACCTGTATCCACAAACATTAGGGTGGACATTTTCTGATTTTCTTTCTATGTTTCTATGATTCAGCAAGGAGGTGGTCTCTGCACTGATAATGAGTAACATTTCATGTGAACATGTGATCAGAGCTCAGCTTTGATACTATTTTGATAATATAAAGCCTGATTGAAAGTCTGAATTTCACATTGGCCTTTCATTTATCTCTGGTGAAAGTCATGCTGCTATATAATAGTAAAATTATGCCAAATTCATTGTTTATTTATTTACTGTTTTTGTAAAGCTACACAATTCAAAACGAACTCTGAGTGCCATATAAGATTTAAAAGAGATTTTAAAAATTGACCAAATATGACAACAACATAGAAAAATAAGTTTGGATTTCACTTGAAGGACCTAGGGCGACTGATGTAAAATGCTTAATAGTGATAGAAGGTATTTTTGATGGTCATAGCAGGAAAAAAATAAGCTTTAGGATGAAATTACATGTGACAGTATAAGGGAAGTGCATTTTTCATGAACTTCCATTTTTCATATTTGCATAATATACATTTCCCAAAGTGTTTTAAATCCTGCCCTTGTGGTAAAAAAATACTTTTTTGTGTACTGTACACTTAATAAGAGCTTCAAATGCGGGGGGATTATCTCTTGATTGTGTCTTTTTAAAAGAGAAAAATTGTATATGCTATATTGGAGTCTCTAATTTTAATGGAGAAGCAGAGCTGTTTTAAATCAGGACTAAAATTTCCAAGCAGAATTCTTTTTGATGGGTTACTAAATCTATAAATTAATAAAATATAAATCAGTAAACAAATTAAGTGACTAGATTACTGGAGAGAGTCAAAGCTGAACAATTATCAATGTATTGAATGAGAACCTTAATTACCAGAGACATTTTGAAAATGTAACTTGAAAAATATGTACTATTAAAAGAAATTGCTTAATACAGAAATCCAGTGTTTGAAATCTATATTCAGATTTTAGTCTTAATTATAGCAGTGTAGGATTGCATAAATGAAAATAATCTTCAAATCATTCTTGGCATTATTTAGTATTACACCCAAGCTTTAATTCAAATGGTGTGAGTGTGTAATATACATAATTAGAAAGGAGTCCTGATGCTTCAATAGAGTTTGCACTCAGCATGCATTGCTATTTTCATTTCCCTAGGAATAAGTCTCAGTTGCTTCTGAGCAAGTATACAGTGTTTGGTTTTGTATAGATCATTTTCTAACTTAGACTGCAATCTGTTCACAGGTAAACCTCTTAAGTCTCATTAATTTTAGTAACCTATTTATCAGACCTTGAATTCAGGAACAAATGGTGTACTACCCTCTGTGGAGGCCTCCAAAATTAACTGAACATAAGAGAGAGAGCTGCCAATTGCACACTCCATAATCACAATATTAACATACTCAATACTCTTATGTCTGCTCTTTCCATTGGGGCATCTAAATGCCTGTCTGTCTGTGTATGCCTGGGTATATGCATACAGGTTCTCTGTTGATCAAAAATCTTGCATCATTAAGTTTTATGCACACAAGGAAAATTTATACATAAAACCTATGCTACAAATCTGAAGTGAAACTGCTTTTGAATGCCTAGACCAGTGATGGCGAACCTTTTAGAGACTGAATGCCCAAACTGCAACCCAAAACTGACTTATGCATTGTCGAGTGCCGGGTGAGTGTGGCCCATTGGCTGGGTGTGGCCAATTGGGTGGGCATGGCTGCGGTGGTAATGGCAGACTGGGTGGGACTAAAAAGTTCAATCAATCAATTCCAACTTTGCAAGATCTTTTTTTTCCCGCGAGAAGTTGAAATTGACTGATTGAACCTTTTCTTTTTTTTGCACATGGCGGCGGAGGTCTAAAGTGAAAAGGTTTTATAAAACCCAGCTGAAGGCCTAGGACTGGGGCGATGGCGCGTGTGCCCACAGAGAGGGCTCTGAGTGCCACCTCTGGCACCCGTGCCATAGGTTCGCCACCACTGGCCTAGACTTATGTACCCCCAATGCATTGCTCCCTCCCTTTACCCCATATCACCCAAATTTAAATCCTACGTAAGTTTAATCTTGCAAACTTGAAGATGTGGACTTCAGTTCCCACAACTACCCAGCATATTGGCTGGAGAATTTTTGGGAGTTGTAATCCGCAGATTTTCTAGTTGCAAAGGTTGAGAGACGCTGGGCTAGAACTCTATACATTTCATGAATTGAGTTACAATCCACAAAAGCTTACGCCTTTGTCAGAAAACGAATTTGTCAGAAAACATGCTACTAGATTCCTAGTATAAGGATGGTGGTATTGTCTGGTGAAGAAATGATCAAATAATTGTTTTATTTAATATAAGAGTTATATCACTTTGATTCAGCCTTCTGGATATATTGGAATACAAACTCCCATCATCTAAGTTAGCCTTGTCCTTTAGCCACGTTAGCTGGGAACAATGAGGTGTGTATTCTAATATATTTGAAGGGTATTTGGTTGAGAAAGAATGCTAAGGCAGTAAAAGTGGCATGTTATGTGAGTCACAAAATATTTTTAAAATGAGCAATTTTAATACCTGTTAAGTGATCATAGCAGTCTTTAAGTAGCCTCCAGGAAGACTGTCATTCAAAACTAATCATTTGAGTTTCCTGGCTTGCACTCCTTTTTAAAACACATTCTTGATTGTAAATAACATTCTTTTTATATCAGCATTTAAGTGACCAGTGTTAAGTACATACCTGTAAGACTGTCAAAGGATCTATGACAAATTCCAGAGTTTGAAAGTTAAATACAATCAACTCTTCAAAAGTACTCTCGGTTCTAGAAAGAACTTCGAGTGCAATCAGTGAATGGGATCACACATAATGCTAAGTCTGGGTTTATTCATTAAATCGCAACAAATTATAAAATATAATTTCTGAATGCATATGTGTTAAACAGAAGTTCAAACAAAATAATGTACAGTTCAGTATTATTAATGTCTCAGATGAAGAATTAATCCAAAATACAGTTTGTTAAGATAACAGAAACTAGGTTCCAAAATAAGGAAAGAATAAATGATTGGGCTTAACTAATCTGACTTTATCTAAGGGCCATTCTTGTCAGTTTATAGTTAGTTTAAAAGGACATCAGTCATTATCTTAATGCCATTTGGTTCTACAAACTGCAAGATGTTGTCAAAGAAAATGCAGATGGTCAAATCTTAGGCTGACACAACTCAATATTTATGCTACGCTTCAAAAAAAGGACTTTTGGAGACAATAGATTTCTGCTGTTTCACACAATTTGAAATAATTAGTTTGTTCAGTCACACAAATTCAAACAATTTCCTTTCTAGAGTCAGAATTAATTACAACTGACCTAGCAGAACAGCAGGTGGTCCACAGCAAATTTTATTTTTACTGCAATTCAACTAATGTGGAATTTTAGTCAGTCCCACTAAAACAAGACTGATTTCCCACAGCTTCTTATTACTTCTGTTTCAGCAACACACTGATTCAGTGAGAAATTATAAGTAGAAAACATGGCCTTTTCCAAGCTCATTTGGAGATACATGTATAAAACTATAACCCTTCATATAATATGTTTAGATCCTGACAAGTTAAGAAAACAGTTGGAAGGTGTATTTTTTCTGTGTTGAAAAACAAGGATATGTCTCTGCAATATAACTAGGAGCTTTATTTTTACAGATACACTGCAATTCTCTGAATTTCTTACCTCCAAAAGTTAGAAATAAACCTTTGACCCTGCAATGGGGCAGTGAAATGTATCAAGAGATACACATATTTATATACCAACATATATATGGTCCAGAGCTTCATCTTAGTTTTTAAGATATATATAATGCTTTGCTGGTTTTATTACTACATAGCCAACCTGCATATTCTACTAGAAATTGATAATATGTAATACTTGCCTGATTTAAAAAGTTATCATAAACATTTCACTTATGTGATTCCTTATATTCCTTCAACAAGAGAAAGCATGCAGAATGTAACTTTTGGAATCCTTCCCAATCCACTTATCAAGAGCGGTCACTGAAGGTTTCTATATTTCTTTTCTATCACGAAGCAATATGTTGTGTCTGTGTAGTTCTACTCTCCTGGGAAGCACAAGACAGGCTGCTACATTTTGCTCCATGTTACGTGATAAAGAAAGCATAGAAGGGAGCAGCCAGCAGCCTTCTAAGCTGCAGCCAACCACCTCTTTCATTGGGTGTCTGTGATCTGATTAATCGTTGAATTCAATCTTTCTGTTGCCAGCTACTCCCCATACACAAATTTCGTCTGGTTCTGTTCAGTTTTCATTCCTGCTGATGGACTATCAATAGAGTGCTTGCCTCTTTATATTAATTTCCTCCAACATTCTGTTGGGTTGGAAACAATAATATTGATAAGTTAAGGAAAGGAAAGTAGGCAGAACATGGCTTGTGGGATTCTTACCAATTGCTTCATAATAGCTTCCCTCTGGATCATGTAACCAGGAAAAAAAGGAAGGGTTAGAATGGCAGGTCATTAACTTTCCAAGCAACTGCCCAAATGCCTTTCCTATAGGGATGCACTGGGGGCATTTTTTCCCTGCTGCTCCCAAAAAGATATGGCCCATTTTTTAAAACTGATTTTTCTTTCACCAATTTCTCCCCCAACAGCAAGTTTGGTCCTTTTTTATTCAGTTTTTGGAGAGTTATTCTGCTGACAGAGAGGCATGATACCAAGCCTTTGTACATGCATCTGGTTTCCACATCTATATTATGGCTGATTGAAAAGAAAAAAAAAAGCAAAAGTGCTTGACTTCAGTGACATGTACTACAGAATTTTTGATAATATGGAAATAGCCTGCTATTGCATTCTAGAGCTTTTTTTTTTAACTTCCCAGTCTAGCTCATAGAATTGGCATTTTCTGAAGGCTTCCCAGCCAGGTATCATTTAGATTTTTGAGATCAGTGATGATAGACTAGTTCAGTGTTTCTCAACCTTGACAATTTTAAGGCATGTGGATTTCAACTCCCAGAATTCCACAGCCAGCATTGCTGGCTGTGGAATTCTGGGAGTTGAAGTCCACATGCCTTAAAATTGTCAAGGTTGAGAAACATTGGACTAGTTGCTTTGCTGTGACTTAACTGGGCTCTATATGCTTACACATTATCAACTGAACAATCTTAAAAGTTGTTTTTGGCCAGTTCAGTATAAGCAATGACTTGAAGCTAAGAGACCCTGAAGAGAGAATTGCTATCATGGTTTTGTGGATCTGCAAATTTCCTTGCTTAGAAACATTTCATTCTACTTGCTGGAGTTCATTATCCATGTTTGATATAAGAGTGAGAAATGAAGTTCCTGAATGTTTTTTGGGAGAGGTGCTGATACCAATCCTATTGTCTCAGTGCTTTCACTCTCAGCTTGTAATTATGTGCACCTCTCAACACAATTTACTTACGCTAATGAACACTTGCAAGAATTTTAAATATTATGACTATCTACATTTCATAAAGGCACATTTATATGTCTGGCTCAATGCTACATAACAAGTTTATGTCACAACTGGCCCAGCAATAGAGAAATTTTGAATTATAGTTTCAGTTGCACAGTAATAATGATGACATTTGTTGTTGACCTCTTTCTGAGAGATTTAAATTTTGGTTATTTTCAATTTCTAATAACAAACACTTTCTAAATGACTTTATAACAAAGAATAGTAAATTCATAATGGTTCAAATTTGAAATAGTTTGCGCACTCTTATACAGAATCCATAGACAGGTATTTTCACTTTAAAAATATTTAAAATTAATTTTCCAATTGTTTTTCCTCTGGTAGTATTTACCCTCGGAATAGGAAACTGGGAAATCGTTCATGTTTGACAGCAATGCAGATGTTTATTTGGTTGATTTTGACACAGCCCAACTCCAGGCCAACTCTGGAATTGACAAAATCAAATTACTCCATCCATTATTCATATTTTCTAAGTGTTCTAGACAATAAATCATTTTCTACAATGGGGAAAAAAGCAAGGAAAATTTATTTTTCTTCATGACCATTTTTCCTATTATCCACCCGAGTCTTTTGTTTTTTTATCATAGACAAACAGATCGCTTATTGATCTGTTCCATTTCTGTTTCTACACATGAATAGATTTATGCTTGAATCTTATTTTCAAACAAATCTAAGCAGATGTCCACCAAACGAGCACCATTCTCATTGTTATTTTCTGTATACTTTCAATTTTATCCAATTTTTATTTTCTATATACTTCATATATTTTTTTCAATAGAAAAAAAAGTTCTTGCTGGATCACAGTCATTCAGGAGGTTACACAACCGTTTTCAAAGGGCACTGCTAGTCCTTCCATTATTGCCATTCAACGGAATGTAATGCAACTACTACTAACTTACAGACTTTTATACAATAACAGAGAGACACAATCACTACTACCAATATCTAAGGCAGTGGTGGCGAACTTATGGCACGGGTGCCAGAGGCGGCAGTCAGAGCCCTCTCTGTGGGCATGCGCGCCATCACCCCAGTCCTAAGCATTCAGCTGGATTTTATAAAACCTTTTTGCTTTAGGCCTCCGCCGCTGTGTACAAAAAAAAGGTTCAATTTCAAATCAGTCAATTTCAACTTCTCGCGGAAAAAAAAAGATCTTGCAAAGTTGGAATTGATTGATTGAACTTTTTAGTCCCACCCAGTCTGCTGTTACCACCACAGCCACGCTCACCCAATGGGCCACATCCACCCGGCACCCGACGATGCATAAGTGGGTTTTGGGTTGCAGTTTGGGCACTCGGTCTCTAAAAGGTTCGCCATCACTGATCTAAGGTATGGTTTAGCCCAGTGGTTCTCAACCTGTGGGTCGGGACCCCATTTGGGGTCGATCGACCATTTCATGGGGGTCGCCAAGCAAGGCTGTCCGCCATTTTTTTCCCCTTTTCCGGCGGGTGCCTTACCTCCCTTGGGCTGGGCCAGCTGGTGGTCGGCCTGCTCCGTCTCTGCCGCTTGCCAGCTACGCCTCGGCTGGCGCAGGGGGCGGAACCACACATGCGCGGTGCTCCCGGGCAGGAAAAGTCCTCGACTTACGACCGGTTGGGTAGTCCTCGACTTACGACCGGTTTAGTCCTCGACTTATGACCGGTTTAGTCCTCGACTTACAACCGGTTTAGTCCTCGACTTACGACCGGTTTAGTCCTCGACTTACGGCCGGTTTAGTCCTCGACTTACGACCGGTTGGGGTCGCGGCATTAAAAAGGTTGAGAACCACTGTTTAGCCCTTTCATACATAATTACACTTACAGTGTCGCTTCCCTGCACCTATATATCAACTCTATTCCACAAGATCAGGTCAGATTTCCTACTGCATTTCCTACTTTCCTAATGCACTGACAGGCCGTATTTGTCCTACTGTTTTTCCTTTAATTTGTTAATTTACGTTCTTTACTATTTATTCCTATTACATACCACCTTGCAGTTTCCCACATGATAAATTGCGGCTTTCACATAAAATAAACTATCACCGCCGGAAGAAAACCTCCGGATTTAGTCCCTCACCTTTCTGATCTTTTCGCTGGGGAAAAGTTTTCATTTCTTTTAAAGCAAAGGGTAAAATGTTAACTTTTGACCTCTCCACGCAAGCACGCTCATCTTTCCAGCCAGGCGCGCAGGCGGCCCCCTTACTGATGCCTGTTCAAATGGTTGAAGTTTTACAAACTTCCGTCACAACTGTTTAAAATGTAATTCACATGCAAGGTGGCAATATCTGAATATAGAGCTTTATACAAAGTTTTATATAAAGCTTTACTTTATAGAAATAAAAGCCTAGAAATCTTCCCCTGACCCCATTCTGAGAAGGAAGATACAGTAAACTCACGCAGGGTTTGTTTGGGGGGTGTGTGTGTGTGATTTTTAGATAGGGATCTTGTAAGAACTTCCACTCCATAAAGAAAGGCTCTCTACCCACTCCACTTTCTTCAATCAACCCAAGACACGAAAGGGGCTCTGATTCCAACCTCCAACTGGAAAAAAGAAAATATGAAAATTTGCACCTATGACAGGAAAGAGTGTAATGCATCAAGAAAAGGAATGAAAACCGTGTCTCTCAATTTATATCAAATTGATCTCTATAGGTGTGACTAGCAACTCAGGGTGCCGTCGGCCGGACAGTGCCGGCTGGTGACCCCCAGGGGGAGAGCCTTCTCTGTGGCAGCTCCTACCCTATGGAATGAGCTGCCCCCTGACCTCCGTACAATGGGGGACATACGCCTCTTCCGCCGAGCCCTAAAGACCTATCTGTTCCAAGAGGCCGGTCTGGCATAAATCTCAAATTCTAAAATTTTTAAATTGGGTATAATTTTATATTATTATAGTGGGTTTTAGGACAGGACAAATAATTTAATTAGTTTTGAATATTTTTAAATATTATGGTATTGCTGTTTTATTAATGTGCCTGTTCACCGCCCTGAGTCCCGCAAGGGAGAAGGGCGGTATATAAATCAAATAAATAAATAAATAAATAAACTCTCGAATAAGGTCGGCTGTGTTTTCCACTTGGTGATTTTTCTTTTTCTGTCCCAGTCGCTTGCAATGGTTGCTCTGGAATCTACAACTCTCCTGTGGTTCATTTGACTTGTGTGGCTATTAGCTTGATGAAGCATGCTGAGAACGCAGCAACCAAAGGACTTGGTTGTTTCCCCCCTTCAAACTGAGGCTCTCTATCGCGCCTTCGGAGCGGCCTGGGGGAAAAGGAAGCGGGAGGAGATTCAGGTGAGGGGGGGAGGTGTGTCTACGCGCCCCCCCCCCTTCCGCCGGCCGTTCAAATATCGCGCGACTCGCGATTCTCCTCGTTTCCTTTCGGCAGGGGGCGAAAAAAAAAAAAGTCACATCCTACCGGCGAAGGGGGCGGGCGGCGCGGCTATGTTCTCCCCGAGGCCGGCCAGGTGCGGCGCTCGCTCCCTCTCCCCCGCCCCCCGACTGGCGCAGGTGAGGCAGGGCGCGCGGCTTCGCCTCCCGCTGAGCCTCCGCGCGCGGGCGTTTGGCGCAGCCTTTCCGGACGGGCGCTGGCACTTTTCGCCGCGGGGGGACAAAAAGGGAGGCGGAGCCCGAGTTGGCTGGCTGGGCTCCGCATTTTCCTCCCGCGACGGGAATCCAATGGAAAAACCTTTAAAGCAGTGTTTCTCAACCTTGACCATTTTAAGGCATGTGGACTTCAACTCCCAGAATTCCACAGCCAGCATTGCTGGCTGTGGAATTCTGGGAGTTGAAGTCCACATGCCTTAAAATGGTCAAGGTTGAGAAACACTGCTTTAAACCTCGGGTTTGCGTCCGTGCGTTAGAGCCGCTCTTCGCTCCCCCGTTGCTCGGGGTTCAAGTCGCGGATTGTGATTGGGGGTGGGGGTGGGGGGAGACGGGGCAGGGCTGAGATCGCAGCTCCCGGGAGGCGTTTGAAAAAACTCGCCCCGCTTTTTTTTCCCGCGTTTAGACGCAGAGAAGGTCCCGCCACGCATCGGCAGCTCCGGCCTTGGTGCGCTTGGAAGAGTTCGCCGTTTGAGGCTTTTGCATGCACCGGCTCCGAAAGGGGGGGGGGGACCCGTATCGGGGTCCGGTAAGTGGCGTGAAAAGCTCGTAGGACCTGCAGCGCTTTGAGTCGCGGGTGGCCTGAAATGCGGCAGGAAGCGAGCAACGGCCTCCTAAGCCTGGATCTCCCCCACCTGGGAGTTCTCCTTTAGAGTTTATCGGCTGGAGGTGGGAACCGTCCCTTTCCACGCACACTTCTTTGCGCGCGTGAGGAACGGAAAGCTTTGGGAATACTTGGAGCAAAGTATAGTTTGGGTAGCAACAGTTTTTTTTTTATGCGATCCTGGACCAGCTGTGCGGAAAGTTACGACAAAAAAGAGCGTGTGTTGACAATCGATAGTATATCGTAAACGTAAGCTGCTGTGACCTGCGTGGGGAAGTTGCGAGTGATTTTACATTTGATAATCGGTTGGATTTTAAAGTTTTTGGATGGTGCTCCCCTACAGGTTGAGCCTGTATGCGTAGCTATTGGGAACCAACAATTTCTCCGCCTGGCTGCATTTCTAACACTCGGGGAGTATCTCACTGCATGCTGTGGAATGCTGCTGTGTAAACATGCAGAGGCTTGTGTTTTCTGTGGTGGTAGTAACTGGTCTTTTAGCTATTGGAGAAGAAATCCAGTATTGTTTTGTCTGGCAGAAGTAGAGAAGGAAGCTTCTTGTTGCAGTTCTAAAGTACGACTTTCATTTCTGTTTAATGGTTTACAAGACTCCCGATGCAGTTAAAGCCGCTATCGGTTAACTTCTTTTGGTTGCTTTGCAGTTTGCCGTCTGGAAAAATGTTACGGTTAAAGCACACGGATATGCGAATATGAAGAGAAGCAACCAATGTAATCTCTGAATGTCAGTATTCTGCTTGAGAGAGTAAACAGGACGGAAAAAAAGTTGGAAATATTTGGCAAAATGGGGGTCCTTGTTTTCCTTCTGATCTGGAGTTTAATCTTAAACTTGACATATGGACACAGTTTGTTCACATGTGAGCCTATTATTATCCCAAGATGTTCTGGAATGACTTACAATATGACATTTTTTCCTAATATGATGGGACATTATGATCAGGACACTGCAGCTTCCCACTTGAAGGTGAGTTTTGTCCTTGTGTATATTTATAAGCACTTCTGCTGTAATGCAGATATCTTTTGCAGTATAAAAAGGTAAGGTTATTTATTAGTTTTTATCCTGCTTTTATTAATTTTATAAATAACTCGAGGTGGTGAACATACGTACAAAATATTCTTTTCTCTTCCTGTTTTCCCCACAATAACAACAGCGTGAGGTGGGTTGGACTGAGACAGAGTGAGTGGTGGAAGATCACCTAGCTGGCTTTCATGCCTAAGGCAGGACTGGAACTCATGGTCTCCTTGTTTCTAGGCCGGCACCTTAACCACTAAACCACACTGGCTCTTAATTTATTATTTTAGGAACCTTTATTATTGGTCATTCAAGAAACAGTTTACAGCATCCATTATGTGTGTCAAGTAGTTAATGTGGTGAAAATATATGAGAGCTTTTCCTATGATGCTTCCTTTTCAGTCTGTTTTTAAATATATTTTCTGATTTTGTCTATCCCTTGACAGCTTGGCTCAGTTCCATTTTCAGTGTTTTTGTTATGTTAGGAGCAAGAGCTGGCAATTGAGATTTCCAGAGCCTTTTTCAAGATATGGAAACATAAATAATTGCCTGCATTTGGTTGGTTGGCTACATGAATGGAACAGAGCCTTTATTTCAGGCTCTGCAAATTGTGATCCATTAGACTATTGTAAAATATTCTGTATTTTACTTTTGAAGAGTGTTGGGAAGATACAGTTGTATTTAGGTTGCCAACTGGTATATTATAATTATGATCATTATGATATTGAAAGATCTGCCATGTTGCCTATTATGTTTTAGACACAAGTCAAGGTGTTGATTTAGCCTTAATGGTTTAGAGTCTAGTTGTCTGGGCACTGTCTTGTTATGAGTTAGCTCTGCATAAAATGATTGTGTTAAGCACCCATTGAGAGAACCATGATTGTCATCTGGATTAGGCCTTCCCCTCGGGAATGCTTTCATTTCAAAATTGATAGCTATTCTTTCAATTTGCTTCTTTGAAAGTATAATTTTAAAAATTATTGACACGTATCTGTTAATTTTTCCATTTATAAACACTGCATCTTGTTTTTCTAGAATTACCTTTTTTGTGGTATGAGCTAATTTTTCTTATATTTTCTTTTTTTATACTTAAATGTCAATTCCATGAATCATTAAAAATCAATTTAAAATAAAATATTTTAACGTTTTAAAAATCCAATTAACAATTCTTAGCTATCCAGAGATAAGCTTTCACCTGAAATATTTCCAAAAACAGTTTTTTATGTATCTTCCCTGAACCTGTTTAATTTTCTGTATTGGCTCCTCAACTGAGGCATTTTAATCATCAGACTAAAAGCTTCTTGGTTTTTATAGCAGGTAGCCTCTTATGGGATCTCCTCAGGTCTTCAAGCATCTGCCTGCCTAAAAACTAATTGCTATCTATAAAGCTCTAGATGTGAATGTTTTTTTATATTTCTAAACATGCTACTAAAAGAGATTGCAACTATTGATAGTTTCAATATCAAACATGGTTAATATGAAGAAAGATGATCTTACAGTTGATCTTTTTTCTGCTATATATGTATTCAAATTTGGTAGAAATATTCTGATGTATTTAAATCATTAGTAATGACTATCTACTAAATATGTATATTTGCGTGTAAGGGAGTGTTTTGCAGGAAAAGGGCATGTTGGCAATTGAAGATGGACACAGGGTGATATTGCATGCCTTTATTAACAAAATTATATGAAAATTGCTTCTGTGTAGTTATAGAGAAGTTATATGTACACATGCACAAAAATAAATTGCATTTGAGCACTCACTTTATACCTTGTAAGGTAACTGTGGCAAGTCAACACATGTAGAAATGAAGATGAAAGATAAAGCGTTGAGCATGCTTTTTAAAGCTGCAATTTTAAGTACAATTATATAGGAGTAAGCCCAATTGAATTTGGCAGGACTTGCTTCTAAGGAAGACTTTAATCAGCAAAATGAGGTGCTCTTAAGGTACCTCTTGGGTTAAGGATTCATGTAGATTGAAAGTCTATCCCCCACTACCAACTTAGGTTGCTTTTTACAATTTGGGGGACGATTTTTAAGAACCAGAATTGGCGTTTTACATAGGTCGGGTGGGGAACTAGATTCAGCGTAGATGTTGAATTCATGCCTGTGGGAATTTGGTCAGGGAGTTGAATGGGAGGAAGTGACAAAAGGACTGTGTCTCCTGAGGGATTGTATGCAGAGCTGGGGAAAGGAACTGGCTTGAATAATTGGAGGAGATAGGTCCTGGGAGCTGCTGATTGCCCATTATAGAGACTGGCTGACTTCTTCCTGCTTATGGAACAGCTTAAGATGGATATAAGCTGGATAGATTCAAGCAGCAGTGCCCTGATTGAGTTAACAGAGCTAGCAGGAATTTGCTTGAAGACAAAGAAGTCCTTGTAAATTTATTGTTTGTCCTTGACCAATTGTAAGAGGGCCAGAAAAAGGAATAAGAAATACAAGCCTCTCTATTGATAGTAGAGAGAAGAATGAAGAAAAAGTGAAAATGAATGGACAGAAGTCTGTCATTGTGACATCCAGATTTGTGGCATCTTCATCTTCTTGTGTGAAAACAACCAGGGTTATGTTTACAGCAAATGAAGAAAAAGACTCTTGAAGAAAAAGACACAAGATTGGAGCAGCAAGTAGCCACATTCAGTTGGTGAGAAATGATGAGGATTTAATCCTTTCAAAGAAAGGAGGTTCTACAATTGAGGCACAGTAGAAACAACTCTCCGTAAAGAAGACAAATAGAATAGCAAAGCGAGTGGGTGAGAGAAGATATTCTGTAATGCTCAAACTCTTAACAGCTTCCCAAGCTTCCCAGATGAAACAGTCTAGGGGTATTTAAGGAAAAAGATGGTGCAGACAAGAGATGCTCAGAAAGAATGCAATTGTGCTGTATAAGAAGATGAGAAGATTTACTTTAGGAGCGATTTGAAACAAGGGTATAGAGGCAGATCCATCAATTTGTGAAGCAAAGCTATCTTCCAGGAACAAGGAACAAGTGTGTAACAGAACATGTTCCAAGCGATTCAACTGATGGTTATCCCTTTCTGCTGACACACTTGGGGATAAAATAATACTGCAAAGAATATCTACAAAATATCACCATAGACTTTGAAAATGTTGGGAAAAGATTGGTCTTGGAGGCTCAGATGATTTTCTTTTTGAATAATTTTATTAAGGATTATATTAAACAGGTAACATTAACACAGGAACTTCATAAAATATTTTTTAAAAAAGAAATAAATATTTTAAAAGTGCAGGAAAAAGCCTCCGCAAAAAAGAAAAGAATTTTTTCCTTTCATCCCCAACAAGTATATTCAACATTAACAGCATATCACTGTCTCTTAAAATGCTAATATATCTTTGTTCCACCTTATCCCATTTTCCATAGATCCATCTCTAAATCTTCTGCTCTCCTTATAAATCAGCAAAGATCCAATAAAAGTTACCAGACACAAATTACAACAGTCCATCTTTCATTTAAAGAACCTCCAATCCCTCTTTTAATAATCAAAATCTAACCACAATTATAGATTAGAAAAAGATAAATTGTTAAACATTACCAGCAATAGTAATTCCTTATTTATACATGAAAAATAGTAACATTTATCTATATACAGGTACAGTTCAACTTACAACCACAATTGGGACCAGAATTTCAATTCATTAAGCTAATCACCATGGTCATTAAGTGACTCATGGTTGTTAAGTGATTCCAATTTCCCCAATTTTGCTTGTCATAAGTCAGCTGGGAAAATCGCAAATTGCAATCACATAACTTAGACACTGCAACCATTGTAAATGCAAGCCAGTTGTCAAAAGTATGACCATGGAGGTGTTGCAGTGGTCCTAACTTCAAGGATGAGTTGTAAGACATATTTTTCAAGGCTGCTGTAACTTTGAACCATTATTAAATCTCAGTTGTAAATCAAAGACTACCTAAAACTTGTGTCTGTAATTTTTAACTAGGTGAAACAGTACATCCTAGGGCAAATTATTTTCAACCAAGGTACCTCAAATGGACTAAATTACAGAATGCATCCTAAATGACTCCTGTGGAATTAAAATTTGGCAAATTTTATAAAACATGACAAAATTATCAGAAACCATTTAGCATAATATAATATAAAATGTCATAAAACATTTTCTGTGGTCAACTGCTTATGTTTGACTGTGATATACAATTCTATAGGGCTACTTTCAAGGTGGATACATCTCTGAATATCTCCCTATATTTTAAAAAACTTTTCCAGTACATTACAAGCTCTGCCATTGTTGAAGACAATTGAGGAATCTGATAATATATATCTGAAATATATATTTGAAATATATTTGAAACGATGATCCAGTGGGTCACGGGTTGCTTAATAGGGGTTATAAACTAATTCATTACACCCCATTCAACATTTCCAGAAACAACTAACCAAGACAACCAGAGGATAGATGGTTTTCTAATCCATTTTTTGGTCTATGGAAGAGGTTTAAAAAGAGAAGAATCCTATAGATCAATGATTGGCAGTGCAAATGAGACGGATTTGGTTTCTTGCATCATGGCCTGATTTAACTAGCATAAACTGCTAAAATGAGATGAATTGTACTTCGCAAAAACTGGTAAAATGTGTAAGATTCTTTAGGCAAGCTTTAATGTGAATCATGCGGAAAGTAGAAATGAATCTTTCAGACTAGGTTTTGCAAATCTTCAGGCCATAGAACCTGTTAATCTTTTTAAAAAAGCTGAACAATTACAGCCTTTATTATCTTGGCAATAATGTATGGAAAAATCAATGAAATTATGTACATTATGTTAATGTAGAAGGGAAAATAGATTTAATAGATATAATGGAGACTATCATGACTGATAGATAACTCATAGATAAACAACATTTGAAGAATACTTTTTGTTTCAGTTCGAGTCCGTTTGATGTAATGGTTAAGGCACCAGGCTAGAAAGCTGGAGACTAAGAGTTCTAGTCCCACATTAGGCACAAAGCCAATTGGGTGATTTGGACAATCACTCTCTTCAATTCTAGGAAGGAGGCGATGGTAAACAACGACTGAAATCTTATATGGGACTTGATCAGGCAGTCTCTGGCACACATAGACAAGAACAGAAGCAACTGAAGGAAAAGAGGGAGGCAATTGTACCATATGTGCAAAAGACTTTTGGAAAGAAAATTGCTTCTGTTTCTATCCTTAAAATATCAAGGATGAATTAAGGAAAACCGCGGTGGGAAGGCACCATATTTATCATTATTGCAAAATTTTCTGAACATTTTAATGTACATTTAAATTATTGTATTGCAACTTCCCCAATAATTAATGATATGTCTGTGTACCTGTGCTTTTTCCCTGCATTGCTAATATATTTTTAGTTTTTTTACATATTTGACATGAATATGATAGTTATATAAAATGTTTTATTTATTATAGCTATTAATATATTTTGTGCATAGTATGTCATAATTTGTGTATCCTGTCTGAGACCATTTTCAGTCTTTTTTCCTCAACAATTCAACTGGTATTTGGGTTTTTTTTCACTTTTTTGTTTTGGTGTTTTCCAGGAAGTGTGGTTTATTGTACAATAGAATATTTTCATTTGGCCCATACAATGGATATCTCAAATAAAGGAAAATGCTATTGACTTGTACATTTTCTGGAAGGCCATTGGATACAATGAACAAAATAACATTAATTAGATAAACATCTATCTTGATGCTTTAGAAAAGGTCACCTGTCACAACCAGGAGAAAGAGGTCAAACCTATGGCATTTAAGCTATGGATGTTTAATTACATGTTCAGTGTGATTATACAAGAGAAATGACTTCAAATATACAGCTTATAAGCTTTGCCATAGAAACCTGGACTATAATTAATGGCAGCAATTAATATGCCTCATCTACAAGTGCAGGTGTATATGAAAACATCTGCCTGCTCTTTCTTGCTCTCAATCCCCCATGGCATTTAATGGATGGACTCAATCTTTGTGTACAATCTCTGTGTTAAAAGGTGAGGAGATTAATACATCACCTTACCCCTGCAGCATATTTTCAACCTCTGACCGCGCTCCCCCCCCCTAGAATTTTAATTTTGGTTCATAGTAAAACCTGTTTGCTACACTTCAACTTTTACTAGAAATTTCAGTGAAATCATGTTGCTGGAATCTTTCTCTTGTCAGAACTGAAGTTTCAGAAGAAGTTAATTGAGAGGTAAAAACCCATTCAATAGGGCTTTTTACAAAAGCAAGGAATGTTGACAGGAATGTTGAGGGTCAGCCTTACTAAAATGTTATATAGTTTGGAAGTTATTTTTCTTAATGGAAGGTCTGTAACAAGCTGGTAGTCTTTCAGAAAAGGAAAGGAGAAAAAAGGATTAAAGCCACTCTTGCTTTGATTTATTCTGAATTTTCTTTGTATGCTAATCCACATCTCATTTTCCTCTCCCAAAGCTCTTTCTTCCTCTTCTGAACCTTCAGTGCTCTCCAGACGTCCATACATTTCTCTGCAAAGCCTTTGTGCCTGCTTGCTTTGAACAAACACGTGTTGTTCAACCTTGCCGGAGCCTTTGTGCAAGAGTGTATGAGGACTGTAAAAAGATGATAGACATGTTTGAAATTGGATGGCCTAAGGAACTTGAATGTAGCAGGTACAGTGCTTTTCATATTTTTTTCTCTTATTTCTATTTGTTGAATTTATACTCTATGGCACTCTCATGATTCAGCAGTATACTGAAGAGATGAAAAAGAAAAAAATAAATAAAACAGCCATAGTAGAATTCAAACAAAAACAACATAAAAAAGAATATTTAAATATTCTTAAATATTTTTTAAATAAAAAAATAACCACTATTTCTACTAGAATTGACTTAGGTCTTAGGTCCAGCTAAATATCTCTTCATATTGCAGATACAATATATGGCTCTCCGGTTTTGCACCCAGTTGAAACTATCTATCAAATAATTGCTCCATGATGAATATCCATTTATATGATATTTGATACCCCACACTGTTTCCATATTCCCTCATTTTTGGGGGAAGAACAATTTTATGGATCGGGTACCTGCATGCTTGAACATTAAATTAGCATTCAGCTTTCTTCCCAAAATTGATGTCCTTGAACAATCTTCCTCTTTCAGAGAATTAGATTCCACTCTTAACACATAGTGAAAACATGTTTAATCCTAAACTAAGAACTGGAAATTTTTAGTTTCTGCAAGCCTTGAAATTTACTCCTTTTGCTTGGATGTTGTGATTTTTTGATGTAATTGACCTATGTTTAATTCATTTTGTTGCTAAGTTATTATATAGCTCATATTTCATTGTTATCTAACAGTATTGTTTTATACTGAGGTTAAAATGCAACTCGGGTCCATTTAAACATCTTAACTACAGTATCTGAGCCGTGATGATTGGGAATCTTGAGAATTGTAGTTTAGCACATTTAAAGGGTACTTTCCTCTCCATTCTAGATTTTTCTATTAACTGAGTGTTTGGCTTCATTGGGTTCAGGGGTTTTTTTCTCTAAGAAATTCTGTAGATTTTATAGACAATTGAGGGAGATTTGCAACCGTTAGTATGAAAACTAATTAGTGAATTGAAATTTCTACAGGATAGAAGTAGTGCTTGATGGCATATGGATTGATTTTATATTTCCATTGCAGATATAGCAGTTCAGTTGAGACTTTCTTTAGAAACCAATTGTTAGGAATTATGAAGGTCTCTTGTTCCTTACCATATATGACAAAAGTGTTAGGCGTGGGGCCATTTTTGGTTCCTGTTTTTATTTATAACAATTGATGACTTAGGCTGGGGACTTTTCTTAACTAAAAATTCAGTCTTAGCTATTCAGACTTGGAAAACCTTGTATTAACTATAGCAATTCTCCACTTGGAACTACTCTGAAGAATATGAATTCTTCAGCTAGTATAGAGTGCTCTAAATAACTGCTTAACAGACCCTTGGAAGTTACTTTTTATGCGTAGGAATTATTAACATTTCTCTATATTAGCCCTAATTCTTTTAAAAGCCTTAAGCAGTCTGTAAAGTGGGGAAGTTACTCTCGGAGCTCTGGATTGACTTTTAGCAACTTCTGTATTTGATGCACAAGAGGCAGATTATTGCTTCAGTGTCCTTGAGATTGTATTCCCTCATGGTGACTGTTTGTGGATTCTTGCCTATTAATTTTATTTTCCTTCTGTTTAAATTGTATGTATATATAGAGAGAGCAGGGGTGTCAAACTGCGCCCACCCCATTGCCAGCAATGGCAAAACTGTTCCGATACGTTGCGCGACGTCACATGATGTCGCGAGTTTGACATGTCTGATATAGAGAGATTACAATTTTCTATAAACTAGCTTGCTTTCTTTTACCTAAAAGATTACATAAAAATGATGAAGTGTGTGTATATTTACAAAACATTTAAGTTGAACTATTGGAATCAGAATAAACGTTTTAACATCATGTTAAAACACTTAACCATATTTAATAAAGATTTACAAGAAAATATGCTTAGATTATGTTTACAAATATACGTCTCATGTTTTGAGAAGTTTTGTGTGTGTATGTTTAGAGTAACAAGCAAATGGAACCCCTGATAGCATACAGCCAGTTCTATAGTATCATAACCAATTTCTCCCTCTTTTGACTTTCTAGATTGGAAGACTGTGATGCTGCTGTCACTGCTTCTTTTACTACAAGAGCCAAGGACACACGGAAGATCTCAGGGCAGCCCAGAAGGGACTATGGATTTTGGTGTCCACGTCATTTGCAGACATCCAGTGGACAAGGCTATAGGTTTTTAGGCATTGAGCAGTGTGCACCCCCTTGCCCCAACATGTACTTCAATAATCATGAGCTAGAAGTTGCCAAAAGCTTTATTGGCATTGTTTCGATTTTTTGCCTTTGCGCCACTCTGTTTACGTTCCTAACATTTTTGATAGATGTTAAAAGGTTTAGATATCCAGAGAGGCCAATTATTTACTATTCTGTTTGCTACAGTATAGTGTCTCTCGTTTACTTCCTCGGATTTGTCCTAGGAAACAAAACAGCCTGTAATAAGAGTGATGAAAAACTACATCTTGGTGAAACAGTCGTTCTTGGTTCTCAGAACAAAGGCTGCACCCTTGTCTTCATGGCTTTGTATTTTTTCACAATGGCCGGAACTGTCTGGTGGGTGATCCTCACAGTCACTTGGTTCCTTGCGGCTGGGCGAAAATGGAGCTGCGAAGCTATTGAACAAAAAGCCATGTGGTTCCACGCAGTTGCCTGGGGCATGCCGGGGCTCCTCACGGTGATGCTCCTTGCCATGAACAAAGTGGAAGGTGACAACATTAGTGGTGTCTGTTTTGTTGGCCTCTATGACTTAGCTACGTCTCAATATTTTGTTCTCCTGCCTTTGTGCGTTTGTGTCTTTGTCGGTTTATCTCTCCTTTTAGCGGGTATAATTTCTTTAAATCATGTGCGCCAAGTCATACAGAATGACGGCAGGAATCAAGAAAAGTTGAAAAAATTCATGATTCGAATTGGTGTCTTCAGCGGCTTATACCTCGTGCCCCTAGCGATACTCTTGGGCTGTTACATCTATGAGCAGGTGTATAGGAAGATCTGGGAAACCACTTGGGTTTATGACCACTGTGATCAATTCCATATACCCTGTCCTTACCAGGTAAGGTTGAAATATTAGCACCATTAATGCTTGAATAAGAAAGAATAGTGTATCTGGTTTTGGGGTTGGGTTATGTGTTTTGATGCATTAATTAGTCTATAGGCAAGGAGAGCACTGTTTTGAAAGAATCTTTGGTGCTACCAGTACTTTTAGGAGACCTGCAAAGTTTCTGTAACTGTTAATTATACAGGGTTATATAATTTATTGTGTGAGGGCCAAATTCATTGCATATCTGTCATGAAGTGTATAGAATCCTTCAGAAAAAGTTAATGGCTTCATAATTGTAACTCTTTAAATTGAAGATGGTAGAAGAAAGACTATATTACTCATTTGAAATACAACATTTTTTACTGGAGCACAATCTTGTAGGTTTCAGATCTGGTGTCTTCCTGTTTCAGAAGATAATGACATTATGTTTCAGAACATTAATTTTTTTAGAATTGTTATGTAAATAGCAATATTTTCATAGAATAGTTAACAATATCTTCAGCACTGAATGTGTACATATATATATTTTCAAACATTCAAGAACTGGGTGATATTTAAAATTGGGAAAATCAATCATTTGCATAATAAGCATCTTAATTAAATAGACATTTGAGGTTCACACGTACCCCTCTCCCATAAAGTCAAATGTTTATATTTAGAAACAAATAAATAAGCAAGGTAAGTAACTACAAGTTAAATATCTTTGATATCATTTGAATGTGTCATTTCAGTATTATAAAACTGAAGTATTCAAGAAGTTTAAATTTTTTTCTATAAATATCTCAGGTTTTACGTTCTATGAAATTACAAAGATTGCTAGGGTAGTTACCTTCTAATCTCTAATACACAAAAGAAGCCCCCCCCCTTAAAATTCCATCTTTCTTTTGCACTATTATAATTTCTAGAGATTCCAGTTGTAAGTGTGTACAGTAGGTATTCTTAGTCTGAGTTTTTAGCCTTTCCATTATAAATCAGAAATGCCTATTTTTCATGTTGTCCTCTGAAATGTCATACAGGAAAACCATTTTTTTTCTATTGTATTTTCATTAAATGCTTATTGTTTTCCAGGCCAAAACATTAGCTAGACCAGAAATAACTTTGTTTCTAATGAAGTACCTGATGACTTTAATTGTTGGCATCTCTCCAGTCTTCTGGATAGGAAGTAAAAAGACCTGTTCAGAATGGGCAAGTTTCTTCAACAGAAATCGCAAAAGAGAGTAAGATGGTTTTTTGTATTTTATAGTTTTTAGTTATAAATAAAATGCCTTAATACTAGATGATAATGAATATTTAAAAATAAGTATGTATCTTAGAATGCTTTGTGACCTTGTCGTTGGAATGCAGGGAAAATAGACTACATATAAAGTGCTTTAGGAATATGAATACTGTGACCTATTTTATTTTACTAAAAATTTGTAAATAACAGACAGTCCAAGTTAAGAATGAATGTATTAAAGGCTCAATATTTGACAATTTAGTCAGATACTGGCTGTGTTCACATGAGCCAAATAAGCCGGTAACATTTTTAGCTTATTGTGTTATAAAGTCCAGTCCCATAAGCTTAATACATTAATTGTGTTTTCAGTAAATCATAGTTTAGTAATGATAGTGTGCTATGAAAACACGATAATTTGGAGGCAGTTTTTAGTGCTATATTCAAGGCAATAAGTTGTGAGTTGAATGGAGCTAAATAGCAGAGAAAGAAATAATTGGTGGAATGGTTTCCAGAACAAAGCAGGCAATAGGCTGAGAAACCAAGGATGCAGACAGAGGCCTAGGGAAACAATTGAAGAAGAAGGTATAAAATAGCAGGAAAAAATAGACCAAAGTGAATGGGGAGAGAGAGAGAGAGAGAGAGAGAGAGAGAGAGAGAGAGAGACTCACCAAGTAGATCAGAGAGAGCATCACCAAGTAGATCAGATAGAAAACATGACTAGATAATTGTACTTTACTGTAAAGCTATACTGTGTTTCCCCAAAAGTAAGGCCTACTCTGAAAATAAGCCCTAGTTTTGGGGTGAGAAACACACCTAAAAATAAGCTAGGGCGAGGATGGAGATGTGGAGCTGCCCCACGTGCCCCACACTCACTTACCTTGCAGCCAAACCTCTCCTCACCGGCCCACTTCTGTGACGTCTTCTGTAGCCAGGCCTGCATTTCTCAGTCAGAGGTCTTTCCAAGAAGGCCACCGCAGCTGAGAACCGAGCTAAGGATTCAATCCATAGCTCGGTACTGCAAGAACTCTGCAGCCAAGAACCGAACCATGGATTGAATCCATAGCTCGGTACTCGGCTGCAGAGGCCTTCCGGAAAGGCCTGACTGCAAAATGCAGCTGCAGAATGAAGCTCCTTCGGTCACAGAAGAAGTGGACCGACTGGGCAGGGCTGTCGGTGCCAGAGGTGAGTATAAAAGACATCCCCCGAAAATAAGACCTGGTGCCTCTTTTGGAGGCAAAAAAAAAAAAAGACCTGGTCTTATTTTCGGGGAAACACGGTACTAACAGAATCTTGCAGTGTAATTCTCCCACCATCTCATTTATAGCAAAGAAAGGCAAAGTCCCTTCTGAGCATCTTGCCCTGCCCACTATCCAGTTGCTGGCTATGCTGACTATTATCTGACCGTTTCCCAACCTGTCTTATTGACAGTCACACAGTATCAGAAGAAGGTAGATCATGAAACATAATATAATGATAAGCTGGATGGGTGCTTTATAGAGTTAGCTAAGCAAAAGGAAAAGACAAAGACAAAGGATGTGTGATTGGTAGAGCAACATTTCCTAGTGTGGTGCCATCCAAATGTAGTGAGACTCGGGCTACTACCGAGGCTACTTCTCAGGCAGGACATGCACTTTACAAGCTCCATTGATTTTAACAGGATAAGTGTCTATAACTCCCTAGTTTTTCCTACCTGATTTTCTTCAGGTGTAATCTGCCAAACTAGTTTGGAGAAACTCGGATCTTCCAAATATTTTTAAAAAATCTTTCTTTAGCCTTAGCATGGCCAATGGACAGGGATAATGGGACCTAACGACATTTTTTGGGGGGAGGTGGCGCGGCAACGTACACTCCACCGTTTAGCTAGATAATGGAATCATAAAGTTAAAAGGCCCATTTATGCCATCAAGTCCAATCCATTACTTTGTGTAAAAATCTAAATTAAAGCATTCAGGACAGTTGACTACAATCACGCTTGAATACATCCAGTGAAGTAGATTACCATTGTTGGTAATTTCTTCAGCTTTTAACTGTTCTCACTGATATGAGATTATTCCTAATAAGCAATCTTGCTTCCCAACTTTGTTTTCCAACCTCTAAGTTGATAAAAAAACAACAGGTGTTAAACTTCTTCATGACATACCTTTGGGTGCAGATAGTCCTCGACATACAATTGGAGCCTACCTGTTGTGGTCATAAATCATGACGGTCATAAAGCAGGTCAACCCACATGACCTGATTTTATAACTTTTTTTTGCATTGGTCATTAAGTGAATTGATTGGAACCTTGACAGTGGCGATTGTAAAGCAAACCTGTTTGCTGCGGACTGGTTTTTTAAAAAATGCCTGTTTTCAGCAAAAATAACGTGAAATAAGGTCATGTGACTAGGTCAGTGCAAATGGCTGTAAATCTGGACCAGTTGTTGAGCACCCAACATGTGGTCATGTGACGGGGGGACGGCTGTGGGAACTTTGGAAAGGAAGGAAGGAAGGGAAGGAAGGAAGGAAGGGAGCTAAATAACCAGTCATAAAGGACTATCTGTACTTGAAAAGTGCTATCCTATCCTTTCTTTTCTCAAGCATTCTTTTAATCTCTCAGTTCTTTCCATCTCTTCAGTTAGAGTTAATCTTGTAATTATCCTCATTGTTTTCAAGTGTTTCAATCCTTCATTTAGTTGCTAGTATCTTTATTTTCCTCTTCATTTAATTTTGATTTGGAAAAAGTCCCCAGAGAAGGAAAGCACACCTTTGCATTTAACAGCTTCTTCCATTATCTGTCAACTCCCATAGCCAAGAAGTTCTTCCTGGTGTCTAGCCTGAATCTGCTTCCTCTGGGGCAGTAGCAAAAACATCAAATTTGTCAATATCTTTTTGAATAGTGATTCCCAGAACTGGCCACAGTAATCCAAAGGAGTCTGACCAGGGCAGAATAGAAAAAAATTACTTCCTGTGTCCTGGAACCTATGCTCCAATTAATGAATTTGCCACAGTACTTCTTTTTAACAGCTTGATCACACAGTTGGCATTGGTTGATAGATCCTTTTCACACTGGCTGATCTCCCTCATTTTATATTTACACCTTATATTTCTTCTCCCTGGATGCAGGATTTTATATTTCTTCCTTTCATGTTCATTTCCATCCATTTCTTAAATTGTCTAGGCATTTTGTAATTCTCTTTTTTTATTTAAAGTATTACCTACTTTTTCCAATTTTATATTAGCTAAATTATAATTATTTATATCTAAATAATTATAGAAAAAAGTGGTAACTAGCATTTTTTTCTGTTTTTTTTCCCTGATTAGTCCAATCAGTGAAAGCCGGAGAGTGTTGCAAGAATCATGTGAATTTTTCTTAAAACACAACTCTAAAGCAAAGCATAAAAAGAAACACTACAAATCCAGTTCTCACAAACTGAAAGTGATTTCAAAATCAATGGGGACTAGCACGGGTGCTACAAGCAATCATGGGACTTCTGCAGTGGCCATTGCTAACCATGATTACTTAAGCCATGAAGTTTTAACTGAGATCAAAAGTCCAGAAGCATCTGAGAGAGAGTTGGAAGCAGATGTAGTACGTAGTCAGAGAGTGGAGGAAGAAGAGTTTCCTCATAGTGAACAAAGCATGTTACAAGTGCGATCCAGCCCTAAAGTGCCTGTGGAACATCAAGAACAAGAGAGCAAAGGAGACAACAAGCAAGATATTGCCAGCTTATCTGAAAGCATGAAGAGAGTAGCTGAAAAAAGGTAAGAAGGTTTTTGCTTTAGTTCATACCAACTACCGCATGTTCTTGTTAGTAACTGCAAAAGTAGCAGAAATGCAGATAAATATATTTCATGAAAATACATCTGTGCTAGGCATAGACATTAAAACAAAGAACAGACCTATATACTTCGGCACAAAACATAAAATATTAGATGCAATGATAGTAAATGTTTATATGGCCAAAAGACCCAAATAATAGTTTAGGTTGCTCGCTGTTAGACAATGGCAGGGTAATTTGGTCAGACACAATAAAATGAATTGTTTATAAAATGTTTATTTGGGATCATTTCCCGAAAGTGTTTATAGGAGAGAAAAGGACATAAAAATGCCATGTATTAGGAAACAGGCAGCAGAATAGCCATAAATGTTAGTGTGGGGTTTTTATAATATGTGCATAAAGTATTGTAGAAGTAGACCAAAACTAACGCAAGAACAGTTGAATGAATAAAAATAGAAAACTGAAACAGACAAATCCACCCTTCTCCAGCAACCAATTTTAGAGTTTGGAGCTACAGTGTAATGTTTCAGATAGGAATGACCACTGTGAATGAAAAGTGAGATATGTTGATTCAGAGGCCTAGTTAAATAAATCATTAGAGCAGAGACTCTAATATAAGTGTGAGAATGGTTTAACTGTCTGAGGTCCCTAGGTCAGTTACTCATTTGTAAAATTAATCTTCTTCCACAGTGAGGCTACATAGGGTATGAATACTATAATGTATTGTTGAGTCGCCATGTGCTGGTAGGTGGCACTATAAATTTTTTAAATAAATAAATTATATATGGTTCTATTTTAACAGTTAGCTTGTTGTCTCTGAGATTTTCTAATCACATTATAGCAAAACCTATTTCTAATAAACATAATAACCATGAGGTTTCTGGTCTTAATCTATATCAGATATTGGGAAATTATGAGACTGTGCCATAATAATAAGTATCTACTTGATTACTGAGGCGGCAACAATCGACTTAAAATCATTTGTTTTAGTGGCTGTTCGAAGTTACAACAGCACTAGAAAAAGTGACCTATGACTGTTTTCACAAATACAATCATTGTAGCACCCCCATGGTCACATGGTCAAAATTTGGACACTTGGCAACTGGTATGTATTTATGATGGTTGCAGTGTTCCAGGTCATTTGAGCACCTTTTGCGACCTTCTGACAAGCAAAGTCAACGGGGAAGTCAGATTCACTTAAAAGTTCTCTTACTAACTTAACCACTGCAGTGATTCACTTAACAACTGTGGCAAGAAAGATTGTAAAATGGGGCAAACCTCACTTAACAACTTTGTTGCAAGGCAACAAAATTTGGGGGCTCAATTATGGTCATAAGTCAAGGACTACTGTAATTGGATTTCTCTTTGAGTTTGAAGAAAGGCCTCCAAATTCATAGGAGAGTTCTAATGTCAGAATTTTTCTTCTGGTTCTTGGCTGTTTCAAGCTTTGGAAACTCCAAAGTGGAAAATGCTTGCAAAAGAGCATTTTTAGGGCAACCGTGTTGCTTGATATGAGGATTCATATTTCCAAAATCCCATCCATCCCTGCCAGAGACTGGGAAGAAGCTGATAATTTTGAAAACAAAGGGACTTATCAGAAAGTGCTAGACCTACTTTTCCTGCACTGTCCTAATAGTTATCAACAGGGCTCTGGATTCATTGGAGAAGTAGAATTGGCAATTATGACTCTATAGTCTACTTCATTCATTTTGAGCAGTGGTATACGCCCCATCTGAAGATTAGAGCTGGTTTCCTTCTCTGTTGCACAAGATCTTTAAATGAAAATATGGAGTTTGTGCATCATACATACAAAGCATGTGACCTGTATACATTACTCATTGCATCCCATACACTGTTTAAAAGGTGTTTATTTTTATATTTGTTCATTTCACTGCTTGATTTTTATATTATGTGTCTCAATGTAGAATGTTTCTTTTTGTGTATGTCATAGGACAACTCCTAAAAATGACATTACTGAAACTCTTCCTCTCCAACTTGGTCATTCACATCTCAGTATTTCCCAGCCTGGCAGTACTAAAGGGTCAGGATTGCTGTTGGCCCACTCATCTTCAGATTCAAGGAAAGCTCACGAGTCTGGTCATAGCTCAAATGGTTGAAGAGATGAAAAAATATCAGTTGGTCCACGCTGGCTTGGAATTCTCACCCTTGATGTCTATGAACTCTAAGGAACACCAGGTTAGGAAAAATTGTGTTTCATGAATAATTTGAGGTCAAGAATGACTCCATTCTTTGTTAATATTGGACATGAGGCATGCATTGTGTCTTGTAAATAAGCACACACTCATTGCACCAACAAAAAATAAAAATAATATTGTAAAGAGACACTGCGCACTTATTCCTTCGGTGGAATCTGTTACCAAAATTTTTAAAAAGGGCAATTGTGTAATTTGCTTTATGTCAAACTGTGGTGAAATAATAAAGGGAAAGATTTTATATACTGACGAATATTGAAGAAAACTTAATTGCCTTAAGATCTTTTAGTAGTGCTATTTATGCTTTAAAATTGAGTATGAACTGCTGACCTTTTCAGATGTTGTAGTCCATCTCCATAAACCTCAACTCAAATTTCCACTGGTTAAGGATGATGTAACTCATAATGCAAGAACATCTGTTAATCCTGCTGTTCTTCATTTTAGGGTTTAAACTAACATGAATTGCTATGTCATACAATAATAAATTATACAGAGTTGTAGGAGGTGAACTACTGGATGCATCTTAACAGAATAAAAGGGCATCCCTTCAGTAATCTCTGAAGATCACTGAAAAAAAGTTCAGGTAACTGTAGCGACTGGGACTTTGTCAGTCGGAGCTAGAGCTGAGTCTGCTCTCTTCCTCTCATCAACTATCTCTGGCTTTTTAGTCTTGGATCTTTCTTACTATCTCATTGGGCAAGGTCATGTCTTGTATAGGTAGTTCTTCAACTTACGACCACAATTGAACCCAAAATTTCTGAGGCTAAGCAAGACAGTTGTTAAGTGAGTTTTGCCCCATTTTATGACCTTTCTTGCCACAGTTGTTAAGTGAATCACTGTAGTTGTTAGTAACATGGTTGCCAAGTGAATCTGGCTTCTCCATTGACTGACTTCTGACTCCATTGTCATAAGATTGCAAAAGGCAATCACATCACCCTAGGACACTGCAATCCTTATAAATATATGGCAGTTGCCAAGCATCCAAATTTTGATCATGTGACCACAGGGTTGCTGCAACGATTGTAAGTGTGAAAAACAATCATAACTCACTTTTTTTCAGTGCCATTGTAACTTTGAACTGTCACTAAACAAGTGGTTGTAAGTTCAAGGATTACCTGTATTAAATCCTAAAATTCCTGCCGATTAAATCATCAGAAGGATATTAAGGCTGGATGAGCAAAACATTTTAAACTTGAAACGTTCCTTTTTTGAGTTCCATTTCCAAGCAGGTTTAATATTTGAAATGTTTCCAGAATGGTCAAAAATTGAGTTTCACACTCAAAATGTTTGTATTAAAGTCTTATGGAGAACGTCTTGCTGGCAGCTAAGAAAGGAAAGATTGAGAATGCTCAAGACTCATAAGCACAGACACTTCAGTTCTATTGGGCTTTTCTATGAATCAATTATTAATTTACAATCCTCAGCTTGCAGATTTGAGCCACTGGTAATATATTATAGTAGGTTATACACTGAAATGGGAAGGGAAATTGGAATAAAAAGTAATTTAAATCAGCTACTTTTTAATAGCATTAGAATGTAATGTCTGTATCTTCTATGTTATAGAAGACAATATATATGTTGTCTTTACTAACATTTTGTGACATGTTGCCTACTGAACTTTGAACAAGGTTTGCACACATTTATGTGCTCTTGGTTTTCCCTAATAAAGGGCATTGTTTTACTAAGGATGTAAGGTTTATTTCTCACGGACTAGCACTACTATTGTTTTGTTATTATCTGTGTAACGCCTGCATAAATGTGACATTGTACCACATTCCTTTTTTAAAAAAAAAGAAAAAAGAATTTGCTTGATTGGATAGAATTTGAATGTACCTCTGATAGTCCATTACATACGTGGAGTTAATTCTGTAATTTTGATTATCTTTAACTATTTTAAACCATGTATTTCCTAGAGATAAATATGTTACCTTGGAATATGGAAGATTATAAGCTTTTGATTGTATGGTTTCAGAATTTATTTACTGAGTTTGTGAATTATGAATAGTAAATCAGATTTCTCCATCATTGTTGTCAGCAGATACAGTTTGAATTGTTTCCAGTTCAGTGTAGGTTCAGCTAATTCCAAATTACAATTCTTACAAATGTGTTGCTTGGAAACTATTCTGAGTAGTTGGCAATCTTTTCTCTTCTCTGAAAACAGGGTTTCACACAATGCTCTGTTGTTTTCCTATTCTCAAAATCTTATGAGATGTCAGTGTTCTTGTATTAATCTTTTAAAAAATATTTGTATGATGAAGGGTTGTTCCTTGGGATCATGCTGATTTTATTTCTTGATCAAGAGTGTAGAGAGGTACCATTGAATGACAGTTTATTTGAAGCCTTTAGCAATTCAGGTTTTAAACATAGTTCTGTCTATTTGCCCATGGATAACTTTATTGTAGGTAATTGCATACAACAATGTCTGCAAAAGAGGGTTGATGGGCCAATCAGCAAAGTAGCATCATGTTGTTATGGCACAAACAGCACCCTTTTTGGATACGCATTATGAAATGGACCCACCTGATGACACGACAGTGCTTTTGCCATTTTGATAAGGGCAAAAGCTTCTGTGGATGTCCATGGTCACATCTAAACAATCTTCAGGGTGGAAATTCCTTAGAACCTGCTGGGCACACTTGTTTAGACACCATGGAGATAAGGTGGAGAGATTGTAGGGTACCTGGCAAAGGGATGGAAGAGAAAGCAGACATAAACAATGAAGAGATAGTGTCAGTTGATAGCTTATATCATGTATGCCAGTGTTTGTTAACCTTGGCAATTTTAACAGTGTGAACTTCAACTCCCAGAATTCCTGTAGTTGGA
>NW_015389417.1:0-13158 GCF_001527695.2 Protobothrops mucrosquamatus | reverse complement strand
TTTGCCATGCTGTTTACAGTTTGTTTCTTTCATGGCTGTTTCATATTTTGGAATAAAAATGCAGACTGCTACTCATGTTAAAACTTGTTAATCTATACTTTTCACCTATAGCAATAGCACTAGTACTTAAACTTATATACCGCTCCTAGTGCTTTACAGCATTCTGAGCAGTTTACAAATAACAGCATATTGTCTCCAACAATCTGGGCCCTCATTTTACTGACCTTGGAAGAATGGAAGGCTGAGTCAACCTTGAGCCTGTCAGGATCATACTGTTGGCTGTGGGCAGAGTTATATTGCATTCTAACCACAGCCTCACCACAGCTCATTTTTCACCTATGGTCAGAATTCATGAACTGTAGTCATTACGAGCCACTTTTGTATAATGGTTAAGATACCAGGCTAGAAAGCGAGAGATGGGAAGTTCTAGTCCCATCTTAATCATAAAGCCAGATGGGTGACCTTGGGCCAGTCCCTCTGTCTCAACCCTAGGAAGGAGGCAGTGGCAAACCACTCCTAAAATTTTGCCAAGAAAACTGCAGGAACATGTCCAGGCAGTCTTCAAGAGCCAACACAAGATAGAAGCATGTGGTCACCGCCATTGCTGTAGAATTCAGAATCTGATGAGCAACAACCAAAAAGCAGAAACTATGCTTCCCCCCCCCTTCCTTTGAAATGAAACACCTTGCCACTGTTTTTCTTGTTGTCCTGTCAGTTTCTTTTTCATTCACCACTCATGCTAGTCCTCCCCCTGACTAAAGGCACAAGTTTAAATTGATTTCAACTGTGACCTATTGTGTGATATTTTCTGGACCTGTGGCTATTCCATCTCCAGTTCCCTGCAACATTACCACCATTAATCTCCGAATTACATATAAGGAACTACTTTCACTAGGAGAAAGAAATGATCTTCTCTTCCCCCCAGTCTTATCCTTTATTTGAGTTAGATTAAATGCCTTTCCCCCCCATTATAACTAAATGCTCAGTTGAATTTGTAGATCACTGACAATTAATGGTTTTATTATTTTTATTGAGGCACTTCTGTTAGATCATTAATGATAACCGAAACAAATGATAAAGCTGATTATAGGACACTAATATTTGTATACTATTACTGTTACATTACTTTTATTTTTATTTTTATGCATTTGTATATTTGTTATGGTATTTTTTTAAAAAAATGTTCGGTCTAGCATACGACATCCATCCCTAATTTTTACAGAATAAAACTCTTCATTAAAAAATACTAAGGTAAATTCTAACTGAATAAGGAAGTAACTCTATCAATACACTATGCTTTTTGTTTTAACTATAGTATGCTGAATTTTGTATGCATTACATTCCTGCATTTACAATTAACAGTAATTACTTTAAACAAAGAGTATTGATTACTTATTGAAACCTTTGTTACTGTCTTGTAGCAGTTCAGAGAAACTGACATTCCCTATGAAAAATAATCTATTTTTTGTATACATTCTGGTATATGTATTTTTATTCCTGGAAATCAATAAAGTAATCTGTATTCTATAATGGCATGAATGTTCTTTTATGTTTTTATTATTGTTTTTTTTAAATATAGGACAGGTACACACCATTTGTTCAATAAAAGGCTGTGGCAGAGAATGACATGAGATTTTGCAGAAGGAATTGTTAATACCATCTTCTAACCTAGCTTTCTGTGTTCCAGTGTGATGAAGAACATATCCCATTACCATTGTAGAAGTAAAATACAATTGTCATTATTATTGGTTTATTTACTTAGAATGAGAAGCACTTGTAATACCTTTCTCTTCACATAAGGCAGCCCTGGGCAACTGAACTAGATGTTTAGTTAATTGGGAATAACATTGTAAGATGAAAATGAGTATTTGGTTTGTCCAGCTGTCTGCCAATAGTACCAGCTATACGAGTATATAAAGTTCAAAAGTTCATTGGGCAAGTGAATGCAGTTTCTTTGGACTATCAGCAATGAGAAGGAATGTATTCTTTTAATATGTACATACAGTGTTCAGCTATCAAAATTAAAGACCATTGACAGGCAAATCTGTGAATTTATCTTTATCAAAAAAGAATTTTTTGATAAGAATCTTACAGATTTGTTGTGGATTGGCTCCAATTTCATCCATGCTTGAAGCAAGCCCATTGAGATCAACAAATATAGCTCCTTGAATTTATTGGGTCCACTTGAAATAGTATGGAATCTGGAAAATTAAAAAAAATGAATATTCTTCTTTGGCAATGTGAACGGACATTCAGTTTCAATTTTTGTGTATGCTTAAATGTTCCATCTTTAAATGCTACCCTGATTTTTATTTTCAAACAAAATCCAAAGTATAGATTTGGTTATATATAATTTGGACCTTAATTACATGGTAGTTTTAAACTTCCTTTTTCTTCACTCCTCACAGATCTTTAATATCTTTTAAAAGTGCAAAATCAGAATACACAGCAAAGCCTCGAAGAACACATCAAGATGAATATAGATAAATTGTGATATTGATGCACATGTTCATTCCCTTTCCTAATTTCCAATTGTGTATTCATTGTATATTGTATAGATTTTAATAGGCTTTCTGTGATTTAAACCTGTAAAATCCCATACAGTGGTTTGCATTAAGCAATTCTGGTTTTAGCTCCCCTTCTTCAAAAAA
Organism: Protobothrops mucrosquamatus; assembly: GCF_001527695.2. NCBI lineage: Eukaryota > Metazoa > Chordata > Lepidosauria > Squamata > Viperidae > Protobothrops > Protobothrops mucrosquamatus. The sequence continues at coordinate 10,507 of NW_015389417.1, read as the reverse complement.
CACAATACTTCTTTTTCTGTGGTACCCCTTTAAATATTAAAATTTGAATCAGTGCAAAGAAGTCACAGAGTGTTCTTTTCTTTGAATTAGACCCAATTGTAGCCCCTCAGTTTTCAGTTGCAGGTAAGAAATTTCAGGAGTGTGGTGAGATCTTCCAATTCAGCAAAATGGGAACCGTTGTTTCCTTGGAGAAAAACAGCTGAACAGGATGAAGAATAAGTTTTCCCTTTGAAGCCTGACCAGCCATTCAGCACAGCAACTCATTTAAATGCCACATCACAGAAAAAAATCTGCATCCATCAGCTAGCTCTAGTGCTGTTCGGCAGCTGGATTGTGTTTGGTTTTCCTACTTGAGCAAAAGTTTGGCCAGCAAACCAGGTCTGCATTTACGTACTGCTTTAAAAAAACGAAAGGCAATTTGGCTCATAGTGCTTGCATCTTTGTTCTTTTCTTACTGAGGTCCTATACCAGAGGTGGCACTCAGAGCCCTCTCTGTGGGCACACAGGCCATGCCCTGGAGATGGCAACCGTCCCTCTTCAACCAGCCGCCCACTAACTCGCCCAGGTCCCACATGGCCAGATGCATCCCAGCACCCATGTGCTCGCTGGCTTCTGTGTGCAGAGGTTGATGGTGCCAGGCAGCAGCCGCCCCTGCCCCTGCCATACCTTGCCCTGGGACAATGGCACCCCGCCCTGCCTCACCTTGCCTTGCCTCACCCCGCAGGACGAGCCTCCTGCCCACCGCCCCACCTGCCAGAGATCTCCTGGATCTCCCCCAACCCTGCCCGGCCCCCACAGGCATCCCTCCCCACGATCAACATCGAGGTGATCACACCCACCTTGGCCACACCCACCCAATCTGCCATGACCACCACAGCCACGCCCACCCATTGGGCCATGCCCACCTGGCACCCGGCAATAAATAAGTGGGTTTTGGGTTGCAGTTTGGGCACTCGGTCTCTAAAAGGTTCGCCATCACTGTTATAAGTAGTTTATCTTACCTTACTAGAAGATAAAATCTGTTCAGTTCTAGATCTGCAGCCTGCTATAAGGAAGCAATAACTCTAGAACCATATTTGTTCAAGGTGCTGATTGTTTTCTCTCCCTCTTTCAGCCAATCTGCTGTGCACCAACAGTATACAGTGGCACATGACTCAATCCATTCTCATGTCCATGTTTCCTAGTCTTTTCAGCTGTTGCCAAGAGGGCTAATTAACTTCCAACTTTTTGACATTTCCTCTTGCCCCACCTTCCAGTGAAAATTAAATAAAAATCTGTGTGATTCAATCATGGCCAGCACTGTCAAGGAAACAGCTACAGGGAACAGAGCCAGTCCATATCTTTTTGCCCTTTTTTAAATTGTCTATGTGGCTGCAATAGAGGTGAAAACCAAAAGAACCACTGAAATAGCCCTCATTTTGTGAGGCCTCTCTATGATATCTCTGCTGCAAATGGGGAAAGAATTAACTGATCAGCTGTTTGGATTACATAAATCAGTGTTTGTCAGCCTGGGCAGCTAGGACTTCAACTCCCAGAATTCCCCAGCCCAGCGTGCTAGCTTGAAAATACTGGGAATTGAAATCCATTCATCTTAAAGCTGCCACGGCTGAAAAACACTGATGAGGGGACAGTTATTATATTCCTAAATTAAACCATGGCTATTTGGAGTCAAAAATCACCCCTTCAATACCGACTATGGCCAGGCTAGGTCATTTGAACTTCCTCATATGATTCAGTTAAGCATGTCATCCACAGCCCTGAAGGGAGATAGGTACTACTGGTACATTCAATCTCTAACATTGTGGAATCCTTGGTGCTTTCTGAGCTTCATTATTTGCTTGCAGACATTTCATTATCCCAACTACGAAACAACTTAGTAGCATTTCTAATTATTTTTCTATGTTAATGAGTTAAGCAGGGTGGGATTGCTTAACAACTTGGTTGAACCTGGGTGTGGAACACCAGGAAATTTCAAGCTTGTATTTGAACTGTCTGACATTGCTCAGTTAGTTGCCCACACCTGTCAGTATTTCTGAGTTCATAAGCAAAGCATGTTTGATTGCGGATTATGAAGCTGGCTTTTAGCATTTCATCACCTTATTTATGCGGTTTCCTAGCTTCCAGTGAGATTTTTTAACACAATGCATCTAAAAATATTTAAATGCCATGCACCGTGTATATGTAATGACTTGCTTAAAGCAAAGTCTCATGCAGCTTAAATCAATAATACCATTTAACCCAGTATCAGCAGAATATTTTAAAAATGACCATGAATAGGGACATGGTTGATTTCTGAGGAGCTGCAAAACAGAGTGAAGGGGATATACTACACACGGGGGTGCACGTTTTTTCAATGAGTATGATATTTTGGTGTGTGTTTGTTTTTCAGTTATAGTAAGAATATTTTAGGACTTACAGTAACTTTTGGGGAGACGGGACTTCACACCTCAAAATGGCAAAAAAAATATGCTGTTAATTTTTAATAGTTACAGTATTTCCAGAGTTATTTAGGAAGCCCTTCCTAGGCGTATTAATAGTTATGCATCTAAACTAGCTTCCTATTTCTATTTTAACAGTATTCTGAAATTCACTTGGGAACTACTCAATTTGCTATTGCCTACTTACAATGATACTGAGATTTATCATGGGTTTTATTTTGTTCAGTGTCTTCATTCTATAGCTTTTCTTTGGTTAATGGGTATTTGGCTCTCAAGTGGCTTGGCGACCTAGTGGTGAAGACGCTTGTCTCCCACTTGGAAGGTTGAGAGTTTAATCCTAGGCCAGTGATGGCGAACCTTTTAGAGACCGAGTGCCCCAAAACCACACCGGCCTGCCCGCCTGCTCCGCCGCCTGCCCCTTCTCCACCCCCGCTCCGCCCCTGCCCACTTGCAGGGCCATGCACTGCCTCCACGGTCTGCCGCAGATCGCCCAGGTGGCCCTGCAGTGCCATGGCAGCCACGCCCTCCACCCGCACCCAGCAGCAGCATCTGCGCGCGTCGGGTGCGAAGGCGGAGTCTTGTCCCTCTGCCTGGCTGCCATGTTCTTGGCTGCGCTGCTCCGCACGGGCCGTGCCCGGGAGCAACTCTCCGGGGGGCTGCTGGTGAGGAAGGGGCCGCGGGAGGAGGCGGGGCTGGGGCAACGGCACACGTGCCCACAGAGAGGGCTCTGAGTGCCGCCTCTGGCACACGTGCCATAAGTTCGCCACCACTGACTTATAATAATAGAAGGTCAAAAGGCCTTGGATTTTATCCTTACATCAAAGGCCTTGGATTTTATCTATACATCCTTTCATGTATGAATTCCTAGCCTTGGAACACAGAAGGGGCTATAAAGAGACACGAGAGAATAATAAATTGGAGTGGTTAAGGAATATATCTTGGTGCACATAATACCAGACATATCACTGAAAGGCAAAATTACAAAATTGCTATCTCACTTACTTTGGCCATGTTCTGTGGGGAAATTCACTGGAGAAAGCAATTATTTTTGGAAGACTTAACTGTAAATGGAAACCAGGCCGCCAAAAAACACGGTGGCTGGACACCATCATAGATGACACCAGACGGAGCATAGAACAACTCAAAGAAGTAGTTCAAGATTGGAAGATATGGAGAAACCTGGCGCATAGAATCAATCGCCAAGAGTCAGACACGACTCAATAGGTATCATCACCATCTTGGTTGTATATCAGAATGTTTCATGAGTGTCTTGGTGAACATGCACGCACGCACACACACATATACACAGAGAGAGAGGAGGGGGAGGGAGGGATGGGAAGGAGAGAGAGAGAGGAAGAGGAGAGAGAGAGAGAACATTTTTACATCCTGGTATCTTGTAATAGACTTAAAGATAACATGAATAGGCTTTTTTTGTTTATGAATCATTCTCCCCTGTAAGACTTTTTCAGGTGGGAAAGATCAGATCCACAAGAGAAAGTCCAGTTAAAATGATTTATTATTGTTCTTGTCTATGCACAGGAATCTTCTCAACCAACGGTTAGCAGCATGCTTGGGGTTAGATAAGCATAAATGAAACTCAAGGGGGGTTGGACTTAGTTTGCTTGTGTCTATTGTAGGGATTCTAGGCTGATCCCTCTTTTAACTCCGCCCCAGGGTCTGTCATTCCTTCTCCTACAGGCTTAACCTAAATGAGACCTTAATGTTGCAAAAATCTTACTACATGGATGTTTCTGGAAATTTCAGCCAAAGAGAATTCTTAGTGGAGTTTTACTCCTTTGCTTCCAAAGTCTTATTTTCATACACACAAAATATTCTTAAGAGAAAAAAAAAGTGGTAAATTACACAATGTCCTATAATTGTTCATCTGCAAGAAAAGGAAAAGTTTAGAGGCTGCAATAAACATTTTGGAGACCTCAGTCACAGAAAACAATATAATGATGCAAAAGAAAGAGCATGTGACATGTCAACATGGACATGAAGTTGATCCTTTTATTATGTTAAATTTATTTCATTGTTTATTATGTTACAGTTCTCATGTATTTGCTTTAGAATGATAGGATTTTTTTTTTAAAAAAACTGCTACTATAATTTGATGGTACAGTCAAAAGGAATGTAAAAAGTGTTTCCAAATCAGATCTGGGTTTTCTTGCACGTTTAGATTCTGCCAATAAATAACATTGACATTAATGGACATTAATAAATATTAATAATAATATACATGTCTGCTGACTGTCTAGCAATAACTCTCCTTGTTACTATGAAAGTATTTTTCTCCTGCTATAAACATGTGTTTATGAAATCAGTAGTAAATGCTGGTATAAACTTTTCATTAGTGGTGGCTAATTTAGCTTTTTCTTATTAGACCATATTAGCCAAACCCAGAACTTGGTATGGTTACAGAGCTGATGGCATAATGATACAATGCCTAGATTTGCTCTGCAGGCCTCAGGATTTTGCAGCTGATGTTAAGCAAGAAATTGGTAGGACAAGGTTGTGTGAATCACAACCGGAAATGAGACAAGATGAAAATCATGAGGACCAAATGTCATGCCTTTCTAATGAGGTAAAAATGAGGAAAGTCTTTTCTTGGTATATTATATTTTACTTGGATGATTCCATGTCTGAGATTACAAAGGATATTAAATGGGGATACTTTTAAGTAGTGTCTACATTTCATTTATTTTAAATTGAGACCAGGGAGATATGGGATAAGGACTCTTTTTCACCACAAAGTCTAGTGAGATTGTAAAATTACAATTTTGTAAGCCTTCCAGAGCCGTTGGATATGAGATGGACAGCAAACAAATTTAATAAAACAAACAAACAAATAGAAGATTAGGTGACATCACATCATTTTCTACTTGTAATGACCACATAGATAATTTGTTTTATTGCAGGAAGAGAATCTTGTTAATTTCTGATAGCAGGAAAATCAAAAGGAATCTGGTAACATCTTTTCAAACTAACAAATTTTATTGAAAGGCCTTTAAACAAAACTTGCTTATCTGACAAAATGCTTCCGATTTTGGGAAGTCTACTGAACGTCTTTGTATCAATCACACCCAGTCATCCAAGCCTATTCTACCAGACGGTTGGTCGTGGGCGGCGGTTCACTTTTCCCGTTATTTCCACGGGAAATTGAAATTGCTTTGCTGCTTCCCACATAATCCGCGTCGTCTCTTTTTCTCCGGCTGCAACGCGCTGTTTTGGAGATCGCCCGCCGGACGCGAGAACCTGGCGAGGAGCCTTCTTTGTGCAACCGCCAGCGAGCTCGGCCCGCACTCGCGCTCTCCAGCAAACCCGGCAGGCGACGCGTCAGGAACCGAGGACCCTCGAGGTGGAAAAGACGGGGCCATTCCCAAAAACCTGGCCTTCCTACCAAGCGATCCCCACGAGAGGGAGAGGCCAACCTGTGGCTCGATGGCGAGCAGGGGAGCCCCGCCGCGCCCCCACGTGGCCGAGAAGGCGGGAGCGCCGCAGGGACCGAGCGGGAAACCGCACCGCCGCCCGCCCCAGAACCGGCCTCCCTCCTCTCTCGCCCAGAGTAAAGTGGCGGGGGAGAGCTTACTACTTTCGCCGCTTTCTTCGCCCCCGGCTGGCTCCCCCCGGCCACAGCTAATCGAGTGGAGGCGCGCCCCTTGCAGAGGGGAGCCAGCGGCGCATTCCTGACCGCCCCCAGGGAGAACTGGCGCTCTCCGGCGGTGAAAGGCTCGTCTGTGTGGCTGCGGCTATACGGGACACTGCCCAATTCATCTGCGCTCACCGGCGCAGCGGCCAGCCGTTCCCAGCTCCCAGCCGCCAGCACTCGCCGACCATGAAACTGTCGTCTGCCGCCGCCGCCGCCGCGCCACGCTGCCCTGCCGCGCTTTCTACGGCTCTGTTGCTTTCGCTGCTTTTGCTGGCGGCCGCTTCGTCGCCCGGGACCTCGACGGAGACGCAGAAAGGGAAACAAAAGGCGTTTCGTCAGCGGGAGGTGGTGGATGTGGTGAGTGGACGGCCAGGCGGGGCAAGAGGGCACCGCTGGACAGAAGGGCACCCCTCGCGCCTCAGAGCGCTTTGCGTCTCCGTCTCGGGGCCATGCTCCGTTCCTTTGCGTGAAGGGACGGGGTGGGGGCTTCTTTTTCTTTTGTAAATATACAGAGAAGTATAGGCAGTCCTCGACTTACGACAGTTCGTTTAGTGGCTTCGAAATTACAACGGCACTGAAAACTGGTTTATTGACTGGTTTTTGCAGTCCCATGGCAGCATCCCCAGGGTCAAGTGATCAGAATTTGGATGCTTGGCAACCGGTTCATATTTATGATGGTTGCAGTGTCCCAGGGTCATGTGATCCCCTTTTGTGACCTGGGAAGCCAGATTCACTTAACTACTGTGTGATTCACTTAACAACTTTGGCAAGAAAGGTCGTAAAATGGGGCAAAACTCATTTAACAACTGTCTCAGTAACAGAAATGTTGGGCTTAATATGTGGTCATAAATTGAGGACTTCCTGCATGCACATTCTGGGTGGGGGAAATCCTAAATGTAGTATCCTGCCTAGGTAGCCTTTTCCTCTGATGCACAGCTTTGTTACAGGCATAGGTTGCTCTTATGTTAGCGACAATCATATTGATTCTAACAATAATAGTACAAAAGGGTATTGTGATTTCAATTAAAATTAAACATGATAAAGATAAAACAAACAAAAAGTGGAAGAGAGGACACTAGGCAGCAAAGAGATGGATGCACTGATTCTTCCTGTGTTTTATATGTAAGGGTGTAGGTCTATATGTATGTTGTATATAGTATGTTTTAAATGTGTGTTATGTACCGTATGTGTACACTTTGAGAGGAAGCAACTAAATTTCATTTTTAATGTTGTGCCATTGTGCCCACAGGGAAAAATGACAATAAAGATTATCTATGTTTTACTAAATTCAGCCTTAAAATCAAGCCTGTGTGCCATTTTGTTTAGCATGGCTTACACCAGATAATTTTTTTTCCTGTGCAAAAATGTCTCTAAGCATAGTTGAATGAAGTTGTTTAAATTAGGTCTCAGTTTTGCCTCTTAGTATGCCAAATAAGGAAACCCATCTTATTCTTAAGAGTTCATGTATAAATAAGATCTGGTTGAAATGGGAGTTTGGATATCAACAGTTGAAGAGTTAAGAAAGACAGCATGGCCATCTGCTGTGGCGGGACACAGAGGATGAGTAACTTAGTTGGTTTCCTCCAGTCTTGGTGATTTATTGAGTTGAGCATTTAGGGAGATTAGTGGCTTCTGAAGCATTTTTCCTCACTGAAGGCATTCCTTTGTAAGCTGGAGGAATCATTATATTTAGTCTTGGGAATTATGTCTTTAATCATCACTATACCTTCTTTCCACAGTGTGTAGGGAGAGTGGAATTTACTTGTGTGAGAAAATCTATCTGAAAGCAAAATGCTTTGGAATTAAAATGGTTACAGGTCAGCTATATAGTACATTTGTAGACATGAGTGTCTATAGAGACTTCAAGTTGAGCTTGAGTTCTGGTTTCATAGATGCAGCAATTAAATCCAATAATTTCTTTTCATTTCCCATCTAGCTTACAACCCTATTTTTTTTGGTAGTCTCTTTTTCAAATACTAACCAGGTCTGACCCTGCTCAGATTTTCAGGATAAGCCCAGGTCAAAGAGATTCTGCCATCTGCTTGGAGACAGCTAAACATAGTTGGCAATTCAGGAATAAAGGCAAGATTAAATGGAGGATATGTACTGTTGTAAAGAACTATACAAGACTTTGAATTTATTGAAGATCATTTTAATTTGAAGAAAAGCTATAAAGCTTCCAGGACACCCTTCCCCAAACTGTGCCTTCCAGGCTGAAATTCCTAGCTAACAAAGCCATCCAGACACTTCTGAAGGGCACCATAATGTTGGGGAAGGCTGCTTCAGTGCTCTGTAGCTGGAAAAAAACTGGTTCAGAAATGGACTTTTGCTGTAAAACCATTTGTTTATAAAGACCTCTTCCTCTGTCCCCCCCTCCTATCCACTCACCAGCCAGCTTTTTGTCTGCCTCAATCTTTTGAAACGTGGCTTTCCTTAGACGTGGTTTGATATTCTAGTCAGTTCTGCCTCAAAAATTCCATATACTCTTAGAATGAGCCAGATACTTTTAGGAATGGCTGTTTCAACTGCCTCATACAATCTTCTCACTGATTACCTCAGAAATTATGATTATGCTGCTTACTTTTCCTCATATTTCTAGAAATAGCATTTCACTTTCAAGATGCTGTTCCCCTGGGTTTACTGGCACTGACAATAGTAGTAGCAAACTAGTTAATTCTGTCCTCTCTTAAGAGAAGGCTTGGAAGAAATAACATATTATTATATATTCTGCTCTATTTTTCTTGGCTACTACTAAGTCTGTACTATCCTTTTCTGAGCAGAGTTTGTCAAAAAGTGAAACAACAACAAGGCATAAAGAAAACAGAAGAAATGCTTGTAGGCATTAATTTAAGCTAAACGACAAAACTAAATCAAGAAGCTATAGAAGGATAAAAAAGAAATTAAACTAAAAACCTACAATAAAACTTAAATACACTATATGCCATTAAGATTAAGAGCATTTGAACAAAATCATACTTCCTTAGCCTATCGTAATTTGTATTACAGAAAAAGAGAATGAGATACAAATACAGATATTTGTGTTTTGCGATACAATTAATATGTTCATTAACAACATTGGTGCCCTAGTCCTCAAATTCATAGCACAGAAGGAAAAGACAACAGAGAGAGAAAATGAAAACAAGGCAACTCAAACCCTAGTTTGGAATATTTATGGTTACTTTAACAACCGTATTTCTGATGGGAATTGATTACTTAGGAAGACAATTCTCCAAGCAGAGGATTTTGTTACTCCTTCTCAGAAGGCAGTTGACCTCAGTGGCCTTTATAAGAGGGGAGAAGATAATACCAAGTGGATGTGGCAGATTCTTGATGCTTACTTCATTTCTTTCTCAATGGGTGACTGATTCAAAAAGCCTCTTGAGAAAACACAAGCCCCCTGTACACCTCCAAGCCAGGTAGTTAAGCAGCATAAGAAGAGGTAAATATTGGGAATTCATCATTCATTTGTAATGAGCCAGAACAAGAGCTACACTTCTATAGATATACATAAAGAAGACCCTTTTGCTGGGTGCGGGGAAAGCAGAATTCAGATTTGTTCTAGATGGTTGATACCAATGGAGCAAACTCCGACAGGTGACAGCATCTGGGCCAGCCTTTTCTGAGGTTGGAAGATAATTATGGTTGAATATCTGACCAGGTTAATGTTAATGTTTTGGTGGAAGACCAATAAAAAAAACCCTCAAGACTGTAGCCTAGAAGTTGAAAAACCTCTTTGCACGTTGCCAAAATAACACATGGATGTGTCAATGAGGTCAGCAGTAATGAAGATTGATATGAGGTTATCTTTTTAATTTTAATTTACATCCACTTGATTCACTGAGAATAATTTTGAAATAGAAATGCTTTGGATTGAACTGCTAGAGATTAAAGGAGTGATGGGATTGATTTGTACTGCAACTTATCTGGTTCTCTGTTCCAGTGACTGTAACACTGATTTTATAGAGTGTTTCAAGGACTAGCTCTTTGGATAATTGTACAAGTATTTCTTCTCCCTCTAGATAAAAAACTGCTATACATGTTCCCCTTTACTCTGGACAATGATTTCAAGTTGTTTTAAAAATGTAAACATAAACTAAATTATCTCTCTCTATTTGATATTGTAGCGTTACCCCCTCAGAGGCCGCCAAAGCCCAGGCCCTCCCAGCCTCGCTCCCCTTCGTCGCGCTCTGCAGCTGCGCTCTCAAGGTGTTAGTAAAGTGTCTTTTCTAGCAGAAGCTCATGCGAAGCGAGGAGGTGGCAGGCTCTCATCATCAAAGGGGGGCTTTTCAGGAACAAAGATGACCATCCCCTAGCCCAGATAGTCAATGCATGATGGTGTTTAGCAGCCCCAGGCAGTCATAGCAGCAATAGTCAATGATTTCACAGCGACTGTTTGGAAACAAATGGGTTAGGAAAACCC
>NW_015389416.1:164982-176085 GCF_001527695.2 Protobothrops mucrosquamatus | reverse complement strand
CCTTCCCTCTACTATGATATTTCCATTCACGTTGAAACTCTGGCATTTGATTTCTGCTTGTGCTCATGACCTTTTCAAAGACTTTTTATCTATTTCATGCCCTTCCCAGAGACATGGATGAAATTTGGACCGTTTCTATTAATGGGATGAATAGGACTGTTCATTTTCTTTATGTGAGCAATTCTGTATTTGATCAAGTAGCTGCAAGGGTAACCAGGCAAGGATATTTTGGGTTTTCTAACCCAGAGAAATTCTTAACACTTAAAATGATGATGCAGAGTTTTTATGTAGCTGCTCAAAATTATTAGTCTGATTCTGTGAGCCTTTCCTCTTTGGTATTCTGGACATTATTCAGTGTGTAACTTAAAGGTGTTTTCATTATTATACCTTTTGGTGTCACTTACTCTTTTTGATTTCAAACATTTTAATCTGGATTTAGATGTTTATACATTTTTGAGGTCTGCCCTACAGCAGTTTTCTGGCAGCATTACAGCTACTATATGAAACAACGTTTCTAAATTCCAGTCCTGGCTTTATGCTTTCAATTAAAACAAAAATATGACTTTGAAGAACATTTCTAATATAGACAGAATTAATGAGAAGGGAAAGATAGGATGGTAGCCATATGGATGCATAAGCATGAGATTTATCTTGGTAAAAAAATAAATATATGATATAAATATGTCAGGTATACAGAGAAGCAAATAAAAACTTCTAGAATGGTACCTGACTTCAGACGATACGGTAGCAAGGGGATTAGTTTTCTGCAGCATATATATTTATAAAATTCAAATAACATTAATTCATAGTACTTTTTGTTTTGTTTTTTTCTGTGCTCTTCCAATTTGAACACTCACACGAAGCATACTAATGTAATATATGTGATTTTATTTATTTAAAATGCTTGCATAGCAACTCATTTTTGAACCAAATTCTGTGTATCTTACAACTCAACAATAAAATAATATATTCATCTAAAACAAAAATAAAAACAAAAATAGAAAAACAATTAACAGGAAAAATCTGGTGCCACCTTCGCCCATCATTGATGCAATCCACTCTTTTCATCCTGCTATGACCTCATTCTATCCCATACTTATAATGAAATAAATAGAGCTGTTTTTTTCCTTGTCAACTTCATTTTATTGATGTGAGATATCCACTTGGGGAGCCTTTGTACAATTTGTTAACATTTAACATTTTCTTCAAGTGAAGAATAAATGGGAAAAGAGAACGCACATTTACTAGATCTATTATTAAAATTACTAGAACTTTTGGCATATCCTTCACAATCCAGCATCTGAATTAAGAAAGACCTTTATTACTGATAAAAATAGTGTTTGGATAAAACTATTGTGCAAGATGAAACTTCAGCAAGGTAGATTTAGATAGAATCTAGGTTTCCTGAACCTTGCCATTTTAAGAATTCTGAACTGAATGAAACATTTCAACTTAAGAATCTGGAACAGATCTCATTTAGATTATTTTTACTAGCTGACTAATCATAGCTACTTCAGTTTGGCTCCTTCAGTTTTTCTTAACACTAATGATAAAATGAATGGCAGATTTTCTCCTCTACTGCATCTTGTACTCATTATATTGCTTCATAAAGCAGTTCAGTGATGGAGCACTTAATTTTATTTGTATCATATATATTGATTTATCCAAATATTTGTCTGACCACTTTTAAATGTGTTCATGTTAAGAATTTTGAAAATGGCTGGTGACAATAAGTTCCTTTCTGTCTATATTTAATTTCATATATTTTGAGAAAAATTCTAAGCTAATATATTGATGCTGATACTGATGCTGATTTTAGTGTTGTAATGTAATTTATTTTTCTTCTTTAGTTTAGAAAAGTAGTACTCTGCTATTATACTTCTAAATCAATCTAACTGGAACTTTAAGTATGAAAAAAATTGCACTGCTGTGATTTATTACCTGAAAATTTAAAGAATAACAATAATATTTCAGCTTCTAATGAATTATTGTATGCTGTATTTCAGTCCACTTGTTCATTGTGGCTATATGTGCTTCTATAGAAATGAAATTAAAACAAACAGCATGAAGACTATTTTAGACTCAGCATGAAAACTATAATATGTTTCCAAAACTGGTTTGTCTACAAGAAAATCCAAGCATATAAAAAAAGCAAAATTAATAGAATATAATTCCACATTTGTTCAATCATACATTATTTTATTAAAAAGTCTGATATCATAAGACGATTTGGCTAAAAATGATATATTATTTTAAATATTTTAAAACTATATATTTTAAATAACAAATATACTAGTATATGGTGACTGTTAAAATAACTTGTAATATACTACTTGTGAAGGTAAACCAGCCAAGCTTGTTTATTTATACATTTTATATGTACAGAATTTACATTTAAACAAAGAGCAAAGTACTCTGCAACTAACAACAATTAAAATATTTAAATAAAACAATAATTTAATCTTCTCAAAACTTGGCTGATATTGTCTGGGCTTAAAAGCTAAATAACCGTGGCCGTCAATAAAAGTACAGGAGAGTTCCAAAGAATACCCAATTGCAGGCTAGAGAAAAATCCTTCCAAAAGGCTATTTTTTCCACAAAAACTATATGAGAATTCACCAGGCATGAAAATTGAATGAGACCATCATATTTTTAAAAAACTAATTACCCTTTGAACTTTTGATCATAAATTACACAGTATCACCAAAAGGTAGGGATAATTAACAGTAAATTAATAGAAAGGTAGGTTATTAATTCAATTCCCAAATTTTTCCATGGTTAAATTCAGTTTTGAATCCAGTTCATTTTGCAGAATTAACTTTAATTTAAATATCTACTGAATCTATCTAAAACAACAGTTCAATCATTTGTCAAATTTCTACAAATCTTAATTTTAAAAACATTTTGGTGAGGAAACCATTTCACATTTTGATAACTACTACTACAAACACATTTTTCTAATATCCATCTATCAAATCACTGTTAGATAAAATAACTTAAAGATGATTTCAAGTAACCTGGTCCAAATCTGTTAAATTATTATTTTATTAAAGGACAATATTGTCAAGCACATGAAATCAGGAGTCCAGGCAGTTCAAATGAATATATAAATGAATTATACACTAACTATATTATACACTAAAGCTCTGTACAAGAACCTGAACTACTTATGATCAAAGCAAATTGGAACTCTAGGTGGACATGAAGGGGCTCAAGACTGATGATAGATTTGACTCCTCCTTTGGTTTCAGCTTGTTCATCTCCTACAATATGGATGAGACCCAAAATAGCAATTAATCTTTAAGTATGAAAAGTAATTGACATTTTAGTTAAATTAATATTAAATTAATATCCTGCAGCAGCCAAAGTGCGTATAAACTAAAAGAAGCAATAGATCTCTATTTTGTTTCATGATAACATTTCATGCAAACAAAAACTATAATGCAAAAGACAAAAAGCAATTTTAGCATTAATTATAATTTATAATACTTAATGTATTCATCTCAGAACACATGGTATACACATCTGTTTTCATTTTTTTAAAAGTTACTCTGAGTCAGCTAAAGCAAACAAATGAATCAAAACTCATGTTTTCTATTACTATAAAATTTATAATTTGAGAATTTGCTGAAAACACATTTAATACAGTAGTCTTGTAAGTTATATCAAATGTCTGCTTTTGACAGTACATTTTAGGTTTTTTTGCAAGTTAATTCAACTAATTCATTGGTTACTTTGCAGGAAAAAAAGATTCAGTAAAATCAGTGTACTGTATATCATGCTGTGTAATAGTATTTAAAGCTGTCTTTACATGAATATCTTAATACTATAATTATTATAATTCTCTCTCTCTCTCTTTCTCTCTCTCTCTCTCTCTCCCCTTCTCTCTCCCTCTCTCCCCCCCTCTCTCTCTTTCTCTCTCGTCTATCTATAAATGTATATTTAGGAATAGACTGTACCATTCTGGGGTGAGCGTTCAGGTGAAGGACAAAATTCATAAATCCTCTTTTCCCCTATCTGGTCATTCTTGTTGTGATCTAGAGATTTTCTAGATGTTGCTATGTATAAGTGGTTTATGATACTCTGGATTTGATCTGCCCTGTCCCAGAAGAAAATTATTTCTTCTGAAATACCATGTGCAGAACACTTCAAATTGATTCTAGTTTGGATGAATAACTTCTGGAAAAGCTCCAGGTGAGACTCATGATGGCTAGATTTGTGCCTTCACGTTATGGTTGACTCCTGGTCAAGTTCCTGCAGTTTTCTTGGCAAGATTTTGGAAGTGGTTTATCATTGCTTTCTTCCTTGGATTTAGAAGGAATGACTGGACCAAGCCACCCAGCTGGCTTTATGCCTAAGGTAGATCTAGAAGTCAGTTTCCTAGGTTCTAACCAGATGTCTTAATCTCTGTATTAAACTGTGGCTTTATAGATTGACATAATCCAAGGAAAACTAGAATAATAGATTGTGCTTATTAATTTCATTAATTCACTCTAATTTGTACATAAAACCTAAATTTAGTATTTTCTGTTTATAGTTATTCTTATGTTAATATCTTAATTTTATAATGATAAAATGATGTTGTGAAACTATTCCATGTGCTCATGTTAATAATTTATCTATTTCAGATTGACCTTTTAAGTCAAATATACAAATGGTCTGCTACTATGTGTATTACTTTACAATATGTGACAATGTTCTTATTGCAGCAAGCTGCATTCCACATGCCTAGTGTTTTAAAAAAAATTTTAAATAGTGAAATAATCAAATATCCATATGTCTTAAATTGTAAATGCATTTTTCAAGTAAGGATGAACCAATCCTGTCTATTACAATCTAATTTTGCTAAAGCAAAAGTGCTGCTGTTAATACATATATATTTATAAGAATCATCTCTGATATTTTTACATTAAATAACACCATCTTGAAACTAAAATATATTTATGTAACTAGCTTCTTCTTGGAAGTGTTCTTATTTACTATTCCTGTGAAATAAAATTCTGCCTCAAAAAATAACTTATCGCCAGATGATTTTATAATTGGCTAACACTAGAGGCCATTTTCAAGGATACTAATGGTAAAATATTAAACTGTCATAGTTTGGAATCACAGAATAGAAAAATCAAATACGAAAATAGAATAGTAATAATGTAATTCTGGGCAAAACTTTTATAAATATATTTTTTTATAATTTCCAGAGAATTTTTAGTATATTTACACTGTAAATCAAGGTTACTTAACATTAATCATAGGGCAACTATGATTACATGGATAGATGCCAATATTATGCTACTACCCAAAGAAGACACAGACTTTACCCTGAGAAAGAACTATAGACCAATATCTCTACTAAATGTGGATTATGAAAGCTTTGCTTCAATAATAGCAGAAAGACTAAAGAGATTCTTGATTGAATTTATACACTCAGACCAAAATGGATTTTTACGAAAGAAACAAATAAAGAACAATTTAAGAATAATTCTAGACACATTGGAATATTACAAAACACACCCAGGGAAACAAATGGCTTTGATTTTTTAAGATGCACAGAAAGCCTTTGACAACGTCAGTTGGCAAATTATGGTTCAATAACTAAACTATATGGATTTTGGAGAAAAATTTATGAATATAATTCAAACAATTTATCACAGACAAATGGCTAAAATAATTGTGAATGGAGATTGCACAGAGAGTTTCAATATTAAAAAAGGCACAAGACAAGCATGTCCATTATCCCCACTATTATTTATCTTAACTTTGGAAGTGTTGAATAAGAATGTTAGACAGTGCCGAAATCAAAGGAATGAAGATAAAAGATGAAAAGTACAAACTACAAGCATTCCCAGATGACCTGGTATTTATAATAGAGGATCCATTAAAGACAAGTCCTAAATTATTAGCAAAGATTGAAGAATTTGGAGAAGTAGCAGGACTCAAAATTAATAGAGAAAAGACTAAAGTTATAGTTAAAAACCTCACAGATAAAAAAAACTCAACTATCAGTAAAAACAAGCCTTCAAATAGTTAAGAAAGTTAAATACTTGGGGATATATTTAACAGCAAGATGTGCAACAATAAAAGAAGATAATTTTGTAAAATTATTAAAACAAATAAAACTAGATTTGGAAAAATCTATACTTATCAATCCTGGAAAGAATAGCGACAGTGAAAATGAACATTTTACCAAAACTACTCTTTTTATTTCAAACAATACCGATAAAAAATGACAATTTTTTCCAATAAATTAAATACATCGATATTGAAATTTATTTGGCAATGGAAAAAAGCTAGAATCAAACTGAAAATGTTACAAGAAGCAAAAGAAAATGGACGCTTTGGCCTACCAGACTGCGTCTTGTACTATCAAGCAGCCTCACTAACATGGTTAAAAGAATGGATAACTCTTAGAAATAAAAGTCTATTATACCTAGAAGGGCATGATCTACAACTCGGATGGCATGCTTTCCTATAGTATGGGAAGAACAAAATTCACAAATACTTTCAAAACCACTATATAAGAAATGCACTGCTTTTCACATGGGAAAAGATAAACTCAAGAACTTACATAAAAATACCAGGATGGATTTCGATAATGGAGGTGTTTGTACATCCAAACTAATCAGTTATGATAAACTTGTGACTTATAAAGATATTTTGAATACTGATGAGAAACTACAAACTAAACAAGAATTGGAAGAACAGGGCATTGAGCTATCATGGTAGCCAAACCTGCAAATGCAAATGAGATATGAAAAAGATGCAAAAATATGCAAATCAGATGACAAATTGATTAAGAAACTGTACAGCTTTCTGTTAAATTTAAAGATGGAAGATGAACAAGTTAAAGAAACAATGATAACATGTGCAAAAAACTTTGGGCACAATGTAGAGCTAGAAAAATGGCAAAACTTAGGGGAAAGAAACTACAAAATAATGAGGGCAGCTACTTACAAAGAAAATTTATATAGATGGCACTTACCACCAGCAAGATTAGCAAAAATGTTTAAAAATGTGTCTAGCAATTGTTGGAAATGCAGACAAAATCCAGGCACATACTGTATTATCATATTTGGCGGACATGCCCTAAAGCAAAGAACTATTGGTCAAAAATACATAGGTGGCTAGAAAAGATGATAGGAGCACATGTAGACTATAAATGAGAATTATTTCTTTTAGGCATAATTTCAGAAAATTATGATAAGAAATGTGTATACTTAATATTATATATATTAATAGCAGTGAGAATTATATTTGCTCAATACTGGAAAAATGAAGAAATACCATCTGAAGAAGACATAATTAAGAAAATTTTGGACTGTGCAGAAATGGATAGGCTCACATTGAAAATGAAGGGAAGCAAGATTCAGAATACTTTCAAACGTGGAAAATGTTTTATAAATGGTTAGAAAAACAGAATAAAGGGTAGAAATGGAAATTGTATTACTATTAATGTTAAACACATAAACCCAGACAACGTGTTGCTTATTAAATACTAAAGACAGTTACTTAAAAAATTAATAAAATATGCATAAAAGAATGTTGAGTGCCAATAAAGTACTATTAAATTTAAAAAAATACTATATTTTTGCTGGAGGAAATGTTGAAGGCATTTAGAAATTGCAGGAATGACTAAAGCAGCCTATTATATTAAACACCTGATACTCAAGGGTGGGTTAATGTCTTTGCCTAATCCATAGGGTACTCTGCAGGTGTTTTATCCTAAACCTAAGATTCATATGGTAGTAGGAAAGTGTCATGGTTGACTTGCTATGCAGCCCCACTTGCAACCAGACAACTGTAATGGGAAGGGGCAGGAACACAATAGAACATAAGGGAGGTTTTGGAGAGAAATTGTGCTGACTGGAAGGCTCAGACAGACCCAACACCTAAAGGTTGTCAGCTGGGGCAGTCCAAGGCAGACAGACCGTTCTCAAAGTTAAGAAAACGCAAATGATTGTGAACAATGAACAATGGGTGGTTCAGGGAGAAAAATTGAAAGTTTTCCTATGCTATTTTCATGTGAAATAGTTAGAACCAGCTTTTCTACTTCTGTACTCATATGGAATCTTCAGTAAAGTTATATCCTTGGTTAAAAAAAAAAAATGTCCCAGGAGTTTCTTTTGCTGCCTAACCCAGTGGGACGGTTGACAGAAAGTCTTAGAGTTAAAGTTCCAGCCCCTCTGATGGACACACTTTTGAGAGAAGTAGGTGGATAAGATTTGGACTTATGTAAAGCTTTGAAGGGGTACTTCAGTTTGACAGAGCCTCAATCAAATCACTCCAACAAAGGAGATGTATGAATCAAAGTGAGTCACTTTTGAAGTGGTGAATCAAATCAAGTTCCCTCAAAGCACTTTATAGCATTTCAAAGCACTTCACAGACGTGATGGCTTTTCTGCTGCTTTGCTGGTTGTTACACAAATGGCAAATGCACTCTTATATACAGAAAAATACTAAGTGTGGAATAAGCAAAGTGATAGCCTCTTAAGTTGGTGGTCAATGAGTTTAAGTATATCATTAAACTGTCTGATTATAAAAGCATTTTTTGGGAGGAAGGAGTTTGTATTTAGTATATCTTATTAGCTTTATAGTTTGCATTTCCTTGTACTAATAGAAAATTATATTTCAGTGCTGATCCATTCGTCTCAGCTTTCATAGCTTTAAATATGGGTTCAGAGGTAACTAATGCAATATGCATTTTTGGATTAATCTAGTACACGTATTTGGATCATATTTTTAAATCTGCATGATTGTCAAAACATTGGAACAATGCCAAAGATTACTATTTTTGAGAAAAGGACATCAACAAGATTATAAATTCAACTATCTCTTTGGATCTTCACTGGACCCTCTTTCTTTGTTGTTCGTCTCTCTGTACTAACTTATTTTCTATTATAGCAGACTGCTTTTCTGCAACTAATATGAAGTATTCTTATAATCCCAAAGAATGGTGCTTTTCCCAGAATATAATAATATTGGAGGTCATCTAGTCCAACCCCCTGCTCAGGCAGGAAAGCCTATACCATTTCAGACAAATGGCTGTCCAGTCTCTTCTTAAAAACTTCCATTGTTGGAGCATTCACAGCTTCTGGAGGCAGGTTGTTCCACTGATTAATTGTTCTAACTGTCCGAAAATTTATCCTTAGTTCTAGGTTGCTTCTCTCTTTGGTTAGTTTCCATCCATTGCTTCTTGTCCTGCCTTCAGGTGCTTTGGAGAATAGCTTGACTCCCTCTTCTTTGTGGCAGCCCCTGAGATATTGGAACACTGCTATCATGTCACCCCTCATCCTTCTCTTCATTAAAGTAGACATGCCCAATTCCAGCAACCATTCCTTATATGTTTTAGCCTGCAGTCTCCTAATAATCTTTGTTGCTCTTCTCTGTACTCTTTCTAGAGTCTCAACATCTTTTTTACATTGTGATGACCAAAACTTGATGCACATAAGGTTCACACCGGAATGGTTCCGTAACATTTCACCATAATTATGAAGTGCACTAGAACTAAGATAGGGAGACAATTACGTCGGATCGTGACACAACCGGAAAAACCGTCGACGTCGTGTGACGACCGAGTATAAATTCACTAACAGGTGATCCTGAGGCTCCAGGGAGAGTGTCAATGATGATAACTCGAAGGTATCCCCTATACTATACCTGTACATTTGGTTTTTCTTGACTAAATGTAGAATCTTACTTTTTTCACCATTGAATTTCATTTTGTTAGATTGTGCCCAGTGTTCAAGTCTGTCCAGATCCTCCTGTATCCTAAGCCTGTCTTCTGAAGTGTTGGCTATTCCTGCCAGCTTGGTGTTGTCTGCAAATTTGATGATTTCCCCATCTATCCCCTTGTCCAAATCGTTGATGAAGATGTTGAAGAGCACTGGGCCCAGAACAGAGCCATGGGGCACCCCACAACACACTTCCCTCTATGTAGATGCAGTTCCATTGAGGACCACATGCTGAATATGGCCGGTCAGTCAGTTACCAATCCATGTGGTGGTGATGCTGTCTAACCCACATTTTTCTATCTTATCAAGTACTAGGTTGTGGTCTGCTTTATCAAATGCCTTACTGAAGTCCAAGTAAATTATATCCACAGCATTCCTCTGGTGCACTAATTTTGTCACTTGGTCAAAGAATGCAATAAGATTTTTCTGGCATGATCTGTATTTGACAATATGTTATATAACATATATGTGTAATATATGTTATAATGGTGTTAGACAGCCCAGTGCCCAGTGATTAGAACAGTTTAGATTTCTGACAAACATTTTGTATAATCTTATTTCCATGTTTCTGAAAATAATAAATGTGGAAGCTGCATAGCTGCCAATTAATCGTATGACATAAATTTAAAATTAGCTTCTATATTTATTCAAAATGGAACTAAATACAAATGACTGGAAAAAATAAGAAAAACAGAATCTGCATATTAGTAGATGACATTTGCTGCTGTATTTCTTTATAGGTTTGTCCTTCATTTAAATACTTCCATTCCTATGGAAAGAAAGAAAGAAAGAAAGAAAGAAAGAAAGAAAGAAAGAAAGAAAGAAGACATTTAGAAACTGTAGAATGGAAAAGGTAAACATAAAGATGGTCACTAGGAATATTTTCACATTTAAATTGTTTGTTAGTTTATAAAAATATCAAATACAAAGAAAAATGAAAGTAAGGGAAAAAAGGGAAAAGAAGAAAGTGTAGAACAAAATGGGGAAAAGAAAGAAAAGCAGTGACTTCCAACTCTTTTTAACACACTAGAAAAAGGTAATAGCATAACATATTTTTTTGCTTTTACATAATAAGATAGACTAGCCCAGGGGTAGGCAACCTAAAACATTCAAAGAGCCACTTGGACCAGTTTCCCACCGAAAACAAAACACTGGGAGCCGCAAAACCCTTTTGATATCTAAAATGAAGATAACACTGCATATATCCTTTTTTACCTTTATATCTCTTTCTGCCCTTGGTCTGCCAGTCTTCTTCCCCCACTCTCTTTCTTTCTCTCTCTCTTTCCTCTCTCTCTCTCTTTCTCCTCCCCTCTCTCTTCCTCTCTCTGATCTTCTGCTCACTGGCAGAAGGGAGGTATTTGGTAGGAGGCAGTCT